>NW_006409035.1:391274-391731 GCF_000296735.1 Chrysochloris asiatica | reverse complement strand
TCTCCAGCAACATTTCTATCACCAAGGCCATATTTTCTAACTATGGATCCTTCTTTGCTCCCAACCTTTGCATTCCAATCACTAGTAATGATGACTACATCTTGATTACATGTTTGATCAATTTCAGATTGAAGAAGTTGGTAGAATTCTTCGAAATCATCCTTACTGTCTTTAGCGGTTGCTATGTAAATTTGAATAATGGTGGCATTAACTGGTCTTCCCTGTTGGTGCATGGATATTATTAGTCTGTCATATTTTGGTGGCAAGTGAGTTGCTGTGATTATGGAAGCTATTCCACCAGTATTTTTAAATACCAACAGGGTCACCAGTGGTGGACAGGTTTTAGATGAGCCTCCAGATGAAGACAGACTATGAAGAAGAAATGACAAACAACTTCAAATATTTACTCACTGAACACTTTATGAATAGTAGAGGAACACTGACATATGTAGTGCCA
>NW_006409035.1:388535-390714 GCF_000296735.1 Chrysochloris asiatica | reverse complement strand
TTTGGTTATATTTTTACATTCATAGATTTCAAAGAAGTTTTATGTGCTGACTCAGTTAATAAGTTTTTCTTTGAAAATTTTGGGTTTTGGTTTTTCAAGAGCCAAAGGTTTTTCATTGTTGTCTCTGCATGTGAGAGCTTTACAAAAATTATTTCTGTGTAAATTATTGTGCTGGAAGTTTCAAAAGCTAGTAAGGAAGTGGTGTGCTAATCACAAGATCATCTGTTCAAACAAACTAGCCCCCACTCCTCAGAAAACTAATATAGGTTCTTTGTTAGTCAGAATCAACTTGATGTCATTTAACTACAGCAACACTATGACAATTGCCTGTTGTGAATAGTGGTTAAAGCTAATGTGGTTGGGATAAGCTAGTTTAGAGCAAGGAGCTCAAGCCACCTGCCAGCATAAAAATGATACCTCTGCAACTCCAAGCAGATTTGGTCTAAGTGATACGCTGTCTAAACCCTGTGGTGCATCCAGATTTTATGGAGCTCAAGAGTCCTAAATCTTTAACTAACTCAAAGCTCTGTAATTTGGAAATGCCTTATCTGGGTACAATGCAGAGATCCTTTATGTGGCACTGTAGGATAAGCACAGTACTGCAAAGTCTAATTGAACCACAAAGTTGGTATTAAAACTAACCAGTTGCTGCTTGGGATCCTATACAGGGTCTCTATGAGTTGGAACCAACTTGACAGTACTTAATAATAACAATAACCCAATATACAAACAAGGACTGGCTCTGTCACCTGCATTTACTTATCTATTTAGCATACTCTCATAGGAACCTCTTAGAAAAATGAATGTGGCAATTTTGAAATGCTCTATGTAGTCGATTAGAATCTTAGAAGATTGACTCCTGCTAGGAATTTTATATAATACTTGGTAAATGAAATTTAACTTTAATTATTAACATCTTTGACAAATGAATATGATTTTTTCTCTCCCTTATTAAGACACTCATAAAGAGCTAATCCACACCTCATCTGTCAATTTGCATGTTGCTATGATTCTGAAAGCTATGCCACCAGCACTCTTAACCATGATGGACATGTTTCAGATAAGCTTCCAGACAAAGACAGGCTAGGAAAAAGGAGATACAGACTACTACCAAATATTCACTCACTGAAAACCTTATGAATAGCAGTGGAACACTGTCAAATAGCACCAGAATATTGATTAATGAAACATGGTTAAGAGGACCAGAATATTGTCAGATACAGTGCCAGAAGATCAATCCTTCAGTTTGGAAGGCACTTAAAATATGACTGGAGAAGAGCTGCCTCCTCAAAGTAGAGTTGACCTTGATGACATAATGGAGTAAAGCCTTCAGGACCTTCATTTTCTGTTGAGTACAACTCAAAATGAAAAGAAACAGCTGTAAACATCCATTAATAATCAGAACATGAAGTGAACAAATTATAAATCTAGGAAAATTGGAAATCTTAAAAAATGAAATGGAACACTTAAACATTGATATCCTAGACATTCATGATCTGAAATGGATTGGTATTGGCGATTTTTAATCAGGAATTAATCACATAGTTTACTATGCCAGGAATAACAAATTAAAGATGAAAGACGTCACATTTACCATCAAAAAGAATGTGTGAAGATTTGTTTTGAAGTACAATGCTGTCTATGATTGGATAATATCCACAGACCTACAAGGAAGACTATTTAATACCACTATTCAAACCTATACATCAACCACTAAAGACAGTGATGATTAAATTGAAAAATTCTATCAACTTCTTCAATCTGAAACTGATCAAACATGCACTGATGGTGTATTGATAATCACTGGTGATTGGAATGCAAAAGTTTGAAGTATAGAGGAAGGATCAGGAGTTGGAACATATGGCCTTGGTGATAGAAATGATGTTGGAGATCCCATGATAGAATTTTACAAGATCAATTACTTCTTCATTGCAAATACCTTTTAAACAACATAAAAGACACATGGATCTCACCAGGTGGAATACACAGGAATTCAGTTGACTACATTTGAAGAAATAGACAATGGAAAAGCTCCATATCATCAGCCAAAACAAGGCCAGGGGCAGACTGTGGAATGGATCATCAATTACTCATTGAAGCTGAAGAAAGTCCATGAGAGCCAACATATGACTTTGAACATATCCCACCTGAACTTAGAGATCATCCAATTAACATATTT
>NW_006409035.1:386155-387398 GCF_000296735.1 Chrysochloris asiatica | reverse complement strand
TGTTTTATTGACTATGCAAGGCTTTTGAATGTGTGCATCATGACAAACTATGGACACATTGCTGAGAATGAGCATTCTGTTACAATTAATTGTGCTCATGGGGAAGCTGTACATAGACCAAGAGGCAGGGGTTCAAACAGAACAAGGGAACACTGAAAGGTTTAAAATTTGCAAAGGTGTGTGTCAGGGATGTATTCTGGCACCATTCTTATTAAATCTGTGTTCAGAGCATAATACAAGAAGCTGTAGAAAAACATGGCATCAGGATTGGAGGAAGACTCATTAATAACCTCTGATATGCAGATAATATAACCTTGCTGGCAGAAAGAAAAGGTGGCTTGAAATACTTACTGATGAAGATCAAAGACCACAGATCTTGGTCTGAGTTGCACTTCAATGTAAAAAAAACACAAAAATCCCAACCACTGGACCAATTGACCACATCCATACAAATGGAGAAAATATTGAAACCAAAGACTTCATTTTGCTCACATCAGCCATCAACAATTGAAGAAGAAACAGTTAAGAAATCAAATGATGTATTGTATTAGGCAAATCTGTTGTATCACAACCACAATAGAGTTAATGCTGTAAACTACATGCACATTGTTGTTCTTGTTGCTGAGTTCCATCATGTGAGTTCCAACTCATAACAACTCTGTGTAGGGTTTCCTAGGAGTGGCTGGCAGACTTGAATCAAGGACCTTGAAGTTAGTAGTCCAATGATTATCATACTGAGCCTCATTTTTTTTCAGGTGCTATCAAGTCATTATGGACTCATAGCGACCCTAAGTACAACTGAATGAAACACCGCTGGGTCCTGCAACAATCACACAACGTTGCTAAATTTGAGCCCATCGCTGCTACACTGTGCTGAACCATCTCACTGTGGGTTTTCCTCTCTTTCTCCAACCCTCCTTTACCAAACATGATAGCCTTTTCCATAGAGTGATCCCTCCTCATAATACATCTGAAGTATGAGAGATGAAGTCTGGCCATTCTGACTTCCAAGGAACATTTTTACTGTATTTCTTCCAACACAGATTGGTTTGTTCTTTTGACAGTTCCTGATACTTTTAATGTTTTCCTCCAACACCATAACTCAAATGCATCAATTCATCTGTGATCTTCCTTATTCACAGTCCAACTTTCACATGCATATGAGGTTAATGGGGATAAAAAAAAAAAAACTTGGGCCAGGCACACCTTAGTCCTCAATCTGGCATCTTTGCTCTTGAACACT
>NW_006409035.1:379457-380200 GCF_000296735.1 Chrysochloris asiatica | reverse complement strand
AAAGATATGTTTGAGGACTAACGTGTGCCTGACTCAAGTCATGATATTTTCAATTGCTTCATATGCATGTGACCATTGGACAATGAGTAAGGAAGAAAGTAGAAGAATTGATGCATTTAAATTGTGGTGTTGGAGAAGATTGAAAGTACCATGGACTGCCAGAAGAACAAACAAATCTATGTTGGAAGAAGTACAGGCAGAAAGCTCATTGGAAACAAGGATGGCAAGACTCCCTCATTCATCTTTTGAACATATTTTCAGGAGAGACCAGTCACTGCAGAAGGAAATCATGCTTGGTAAAATGGAGGGTCAACAACAACAACAAAAATATCAACAACAAGATTAATTGACACTGTGGCATCAGCAGCAATGGGCTCATCTGTAACAACTGTGAGGATAGGACAGTACCAGATTGTGTTTCTAACTTCTGTGCATAGGGCTCACTGTGCGTCAAAACCTACTCAATGGTACCTAACAGCAACATGCATTGATTTTCCATTTATTTCTCAGTGACTAACTTTTTCCTCCATTAAAACTTCCTGGGGTGAGAACAAACAAGATGGCGGATTGGGTGGATGTATAGCAGAGAGCTCCGCCAACAACACAGAATACCCAACCAAGCAGGTTCAAGGGATGGTCCCAGAACTCTGAACCACATATAAAGGAATACTTAGAAAATTGGAAGGCTCACAGCTGGGGGAATTTGTAGCAGAAGCAAGAAATCTATTGCTTTCTAGTCCGGG
>NW_006409035.1:365542-376446 GCF_000296735.1 Chrysochloris asiatica | reverse complement strand
TCTGGTCCCAATGTCCCCAGAATATACCCTCATTGTTCCTTTTACTTATTTATTTATTTAATTTTAAAAGAATTTGGTGACATTTGTAGGTAGATTAGTTAGTAAATGGATTTGAACACATGAGGTCATCATAATCATTTATCTCTCTCCAAACAAGCTTGCTTTTCTTCCTATTTGTTTCAAGGGAATTTTGTGATTTAGCATTCTAGATTGTCAAGTTTCAACATTCTCTCTTTTGGTAAAATGAAAAGAAATAAATTCAGGAATGATAATTTTTCCCAACTTTCACATCTTTCCACATCCTGTTCTTTTCATTAACATCTCCTCATCCTTCATTTCTTGTTTCAAATGGCTCCCCCTGAGAAGTATTTCTCTCTTCTCCTAATGACTTCAATTATATTGGATCCTTTTATAATATGCATGCACAATTTTCTGAAATTGCTATTCATAGTGTAAAAACTTCTGAAGCAGAAACATTCTTTCTGCAAACACTTAACATGTCACATGAGTCACTGTTTAAATGATCAATTCATCCTAAAGACAAATAATATAATCATTAAAATGTTAATATATTTACCAACACTACTTGCCATCAAGCTGATTTTGACTCATAGTGACTGTATATAAGGTTTTCAAGGCTGTAGATTTCTAAAGGAGCAGAATGTCTCATCTTTTTCCTATAGATTGACTGGGTTTTGAACCACCAGCCTTGTAATTAGCAGTCCTGTGCTTATGTTACACCATGAGAAGGTGTCATTTTATCAATGTTATGTTATGTTATGGTTTTTTATTGACATACTATGCTCTATGATGTAGTTACATGATATTATTAAATAAACTTTGACTACTTCAAAGAAATTATTCTTATACAAGAACTTCTTCCCATCTAGATAGAAATCTAAAATTATGAAATCTAATTTCTTAACTTATTGTGATCTGTATATGTGTAGACACTAACTAAAGCTATTTTATAATTCTCTCTCCTGGTACCCTATTAACAGGAATGACTTTCCATTTACTCAGGATCTACAGTAAAATAATCAAAATGAGCAGCATGTTATCTAGTCTTTAGGAGAAGGAATTGCACCCCTAGAACAATTATTATGGAATTATGGATTCTCCTGGAGGTTGAAGACACACCAAAAGAGAGGTGACCACCTACTGGGAAGGAGTCCAATTGGATAAGTGTTGTACACGAAACTGTAAATTGTCTCCAAAGCATACCAAAACTGGCATAAATTTGTATTTTATTTCTCTTGTAGCTCCAGAGAAATACATTTCTAAGGGAGTGTAAAACCAAATAATACTTCACTAATGAGGCAAATGGGAATTTATCCACTAAAGCCATAGACTTGTAAATACTTCCCCTACATTGGCTCAAATCTATTTGTCTATTTCCAGCTGATAAGAAAACACAATTATATCTTCCAGAGGCTTCATGAGTGGTTTCATCTCCCTTCCCTTCCTAGGAGCACAGCTTTCTACTTCAGCAGTGGTACAAGAAAAAAAATAGCGTTGGTGAAGTCAGATTCTTTCCTGATAATGTCTGGATGAGTTGCAGCATCATCACAGGTGCTGGGAAATTTGGAAATTTTGTGTGAGTGTGGGCCCTCTTTTACTGATGGTAACTATGAGGGTATCAACAGGAATAACAAATAAAGGCAAGTTCAATGATATAAAGTTCAACTTTACTGCTAAAGTAAAGTCCCTGATTCTGGAGGGTGTTTTTGGTTATACTAAAATGGCTTCTTTTTCTAATCTGTCTTCTCTGGTTTGACTCTTTCCTGCTACTCTCTCACCACACTCTTTTCTCCACCATTGTCAGAAGTATATGTTTAACCTCATTTGACTATTTATTTATTTATGACTCATGAAACATTTATTCAGCACTAAATTATATTTTGGAAACAAATGTAATTTAGTGTGAAACAAGATATAAGACATTGTTCCTCTTCTCAAAGGTCTGACAGTCTCTACAGGGTAAAAGACATAAATAAACAATTGCTGCATTCTGTGATGGCAGTACAATCCTAGTGGAGCTTGTCATATAGTTGCCCTCTTCCTGGGGAATTAAGTGAAGATTTCACACAGAGACTTATGAATGTACTGAGTTTTGAAGGGGGAAGCAGCAATGTTTGCATTCATTAAATTGTAACATATGCTTAGGAAAGGTGGAGGGTCGGCAAAACAGTGGAAGACCCTCAGGGAGATGGCAGCAACAACAGGGCTCAAGTATAGCAACAGTTGTTGAGAATTGTGCAGGACTGGGTAGTGTTTCGTTCTGTTGAGCACAGGGCTGCTATGAATCAGAACCCACTCAACAGTACCTAACAGCAACAAGGTGTGCTTAGGAAATTACACATAGCAATTGATATCTGATTAACAATGAAGACAAGGATACATAGTGAAACATGAGCATAGCCTGGTAACAGCGTGGACTTATATTTCGGCTGCAGTATTGACACTTACTTATGAAATTAGTGAAGAGTCCCTACATAGTTTATAACAGAAGATGCCCACCGTTGGGTTCACTCTGTGGCGAAATTACCCTCTGAGGAACAAACAGATTACTGTCAAAACCATAGAAAGATGAGCAATGAAAATAGCATTGTAAAAGTGGGGAATGATTCTACGAGAGGCTGAGTTACAGCGTAGCCAAAAATCCACTGAGCAATATGAGGCTCACTTGACATTTAAAACTCATTATTTTTTTTTAACTATGTAATTCCACTATGAAATTGGCACTATGATGCTGATTTAAGGAAAAAGTATTTGAATGTTACAGCAGTGACTTTGCTTGCCCTAGGCTGGTAGCAGTAGTCCTGAGGTGCCGCTGTGGATTACAAGATCTATTTCTATAGTAAGGTTGGCAATTCAAGGTCACCAGTCGTTCCTCAGAAACCCTATACAGGGTCACTATGAGTCGGAACCCACTGGAAGGCACTTAATAAACAAAGGCTGATAGTGGAGTCAGGGTGAAGTTACAGCTGGCTGTTTCCAAGTGATTTGTACTCTGGTAGAGTTGTTGTTGTTGTTGTTATGTGCCATCGAGTCGGTTCCGACCCATAGCGACCCTGTATAGGGTTTCCAAGGGTGTAAATCTTTACGGGAGTAGAAAGCCTTATCTTTCTCCCTCAGAGCGGCTGGTAGTTTCGAAACCGCTAACCTTAAGGTTCGCAGCCCGTTTCGTAACCACTACGCTACCAGAGCTCCTTTATCTCCTTAGAATTCTCTGAGTATGACAAGTTTTCTGTTTTACTTCTTTCGAATGACCATGATAGTGGTGACGAGGAGTTGTTCCTAAGTACCATCAAGTCTGTTCTGACTCAAAATCAAAGGATTTTGGAAGCTTCAATCTTTGTGGGATTAGATAGTCTCATCTTTCCACCCTGGAGCAACTTGTGTGCTTGAATTACCAACTTTTTGGTTCAAAGTTCCGTGCTTACCCTATAGAATCATAGCGCTTCCATGTTGAGGAGTACTGGTCAAGTATTCTATAAAATGTCTCTCAGTTGGTATTTGCCTCTTGTGTTCTCATAATTAGATGAGAATTATTTATTTATTTATTTATTTATTTTTTTAAGGAGGAAAATGGGGTTAAGAACCATTTTCATCTACCTTTTTTTTTTCAAAGTCTATATAATAGCTGGCTTGGATTTTGATTGGGATTGCATTAAGTGTATAGATTGAGTTGGGAAGGACTAATAGTTACAATATTATTGATTCTTCCAATTCATGAACATGCACTGTCTCTCCATTTACTTAATTCTTCTTTTATTTCTCTCACCAGTGCATTGTAGGAATTTTGTTTGATTAGTACTTAAGTGCTATTGTAAAGATATATATAATGTTTTTGTTATGTGTCCTCCAGTCAGTTCTAACTCATAACAACCCTTCATAGGGTTTGAAGGAGCGACTTTTGAACTGTCAACCTTGTGGTTAGCATACATACATACATATATATATGAAAACTATTCACTGTTATGCGTTTATCTTGTAAGTTGTCACCTTGCTCTCCTTATTAGTTCCAACATTATTTTTGTTACTGGTCTTTCTTTGGGATCTCTACAAAGAAAATGATCTCTTCTGTGAACAAAGACAGTTTGTTTCTTCCTTAACAATCTGTGCACCTTTTTCTGTTTATGTTGTTGTACTAGTTAGGACTTCCAGTACAATGTTAACTAAAGTGATAAGAGGGAACATCTTTGCCTTTTTCTTGATTTTTAGGGGGAAGAGTCTATTTTTTCACTATTGAGCATTATCCTAGCATTAAGTTTTTGTGGATATTGTTAATCAAGATATGAAGTTCTGTGTATTTCTATTTTTTTGAGAATTTTTTAAACATAAGTTATAATCTTGAATTTTTTCAAATGATTATTGTGCTTAAATTAAAATGACTGTATATTTTATTTAGTAAGTTTATGTAAGATACTACAATAATTCATTTTCAAATTTGAACCAGTATTTTCTTTCTGGAATAAATCCCATTTGGTTGCAATATATAATTATATTCATAATTGCTGGATTTAATTTCCTAATATTTTTTGAAAGATTTTCTCATTCATGTTCATGATGTATATTGGTCTGTAGTTTCTTTAGCTATAACATCTGTATCTTTTTTTTTTTCCCAACTTTTTATTGTGAATTGAGTAATAGTTTACATGGGAGAAGAACGGTTTTATATTCATCATTTCATTGCAATGATTACATTCTCCTCTGGGCATCATCACGCAATAGTTGTTGTTAAATGCTGTCGAATCGATTCCGACCCATAACGACCCTGTATAGGGTTTCTAAGGAGCGACTGTTGAGTTTAAACAGCCAACCTTGTAGTTCAAATGCCTTTGCAGTCTGGCACATTAACCCACAGGGCCACACCAGGACTCCACAGTAGTGGCTTCTATTCCCTCTGTGTTTTTGTTGTTGTTGTTGTTGTTGTTATGGGTAGGTAGGAGATGTACACAAAAACACTCAGGAATATATAATCATTTAAACAACCAAAGGTCACATTCTGCAAGCCTGCCTCCTGGTCAACAGCACACAACCTTTCTCTTTCCATGGGTCTAGAGTTCTCAGCTGCTCTCTCTCTCTACTTCCTCATCTCTGCCTCCATCTTTGGTGTCACTGCTTCTCTGGATAGGGTCTCATATTCGGCTATTACTCTTCTCCCTTGATGGTCCCAGAGTCCTCTGCACCTGGAATGTAAGATCAACTACCCCTCTCTTTTTTTGTTACAGAACTTTTATCTTTACAGTTGTGACAGTTGCAATTTGTCATAACAATTACTCACTATTGAATCATAAGAATCTTATCCCCATTTCTTTTCACCAGACCCATTTAGACAAGATGAAAATTATTCAGGGTGACTCTACCTCCCCCCGCCCACACTCTTTAAACTAAACTCCCCTCTTGAAAACTTTTAAGACAGTCACTGCATCTGGTTTTGATATTAGAATAATGCTGACATCACAGAATGAGTTAGAATATGTTCTCTCTGTTCTTGTTTTCTAGAAAAGGTTCTAGAGGATTGGTATTTCTTCTTTGGATGTTGGTAGAAACTACTAGCATTTCACTAACTTTTTAAATAACTACTGTTCTCGTAATAAAATGCCTCACAAAATCTTTGGATTTATAAAAAAAAAAAAATCACTGAAAGTATTATGTTTTAATTAGCTGCCATGGTTCTATGTTTGTTTCAATGATTTACTGAGCTTTTTAAGTTAATCTTTATAATATGCGAATAGGAATCCTTAAATCATAAAGATTGAAAATATTTATATCATTGTGTTTCTGGATACTTTGGTGTTTACAACTAAGGACTGAAAGAATGCCAGCTCTTAGGCAAACTGCTGCCCCATCATTCCCTCTCGGAATCTTAAATTGTTGTTGTTGTTAAGTGCTGTCAAGTGGATTCCAACTCATAATAACCCTATGCATAACAGAACGAAACACTGCCAGGTGCAGCAGCAGCCTCAGAACTGTTGCTCCACTTGATCCCATTGCTGCTGCCACTGTGACATCCGTCTCATTTGGGTGTCTTCCTCTTTTTCAATGACCCTTCCTTTTATCAAACACAATGCATTTATCCATGGGCAAGTCCCTCCTGATAGCATGTCCAAAGTATAAGAGACAAAGTCTCACCATCCTGGCTTCTAAAGAGCACTCTGGCTGTACTTCTTCCAACACAGACTTGTTTGTTCTTCTGGCAGTCTGTGATACTTTCAACATTCTTCCCTATAACTGAAACTCAAAGGCTTAACTTCTTCTACCGTCTTCCTTCTTCATTTTTCAATGTTCACATACCTATAAGGCTACTGAAAATACCATGGCTTTTATCAGATGCATCTTGGTCTTAAAGTGATAACCTTTCTTTCTGAACACTTTAAAATGATCTTGTGTAGCAGATTTCCATAATGCATTATATTGTTTGATTTCTTGATTGTTTACTTCCATGAGTGTTGATTGTAGCATAAACAAAATGAAGTCTTGGACAGCTTGAATCTTTTCTACATTTATCTTGATGTTATTTATTGGCCCAGTGGTGAGCATTTTTGTTTTCTTTACACTGAGGTACAATCCATTCTGAAGGCTGTGATATTTGATCTTCATCAAAAAGTATTTTAAGTCCTCTTCACTTTCAGCAAGCAAGATTGTATCATATGCATATCACAGGTTGTGAATGAATCTTCCTCCATTCTTGATACCACATTCTTATTCGTGTAATCCAGTTTGCTCAACATGCAGATTGAATAAGTATAGTGAAAGAATACAAACCTGGTGAACATCTTCCTGATTTAAAAATACTCAATATCCCCTTTTTCTGTTAGAACAAATGCCTCTGGATCTATATACAGGTTCCTCACCAGCATAATTAAATGTTCTAGAATACCATTTTCCAAATGTTATCCATAGCTTGTCATGATCCACAGTTGAAAGTCTTTGCATAGTCAATAAAGCACAAACAAACATGTTTCTGTTATTCTCTGCTTTCAGCCAACATCCGTCAACCTTCACAATGGTATCCCTAATTCCACATACTCTTCTAAAGCCAGTTTGAATTTATGGCAGTCCACTGTCAGTATATTGTTGCAGCCATTTTTATATTATATTCAGCAATATCTGAATCTTAAATAGCTTTTAAAAGTCATCTTTCTTCCTTTTTTGTCTAGTTCATTACTTTCTACCTCTCAGTAGACTAACATTCTCTCCTCAATCACATGTGAAGAAATCCAATACAAAAAAAAAAAAAAAAAAAAAAAATCCCTGACCCAGATAGGACTGGTCCTTGAGATACTCACAGCCATCACTACCCCATTAGAATCCCACAATTACAAAACTCAGTTCTTAGATGACAATAAAACGAATTGGTTTATTGGTAGAGTGCCCTTTGATTTTGTATGGGATCAACCTTAGGTGCATGATTGCATAATACAACATCATGGCTGAGTGCTGAGGTGGTGGTTTTTCGTTCTTGTTGTTAGGTGCAATTGAGTCAGTACAGACTCATAGCAACCTTATACACAACAGAACAAAACACTGCCTGGTCCTGGGCCAACCTCACAATTGTTGCCACTCTTAAGCCCATTGAAGATGCCACAGTGCCAATTCATCTCACTGGGGGATCTTCTTTATCTCTGACCCTCCACCTTGCCAAACATGATATCTCTTGCCAGTGACTGTTCCCTCCTGACAATATATCTGAAGTATGATAGATGAAGTCTGGTCATCCTGGCCTCCAACTAACACTCTGGCTGTATGTCTTCTAACACAGATCTGTTTGTTCTTTTGGCAGCCTAAAGAGCTCTGGTAGCATAGTGGTTACAAATTGGTCTACTAACCTCAGGGTAAACAGTTCGAAACTACCAAGTGTTCCATGGGAGAAAGATGAGGCTTTCTGCTCCCACAAAGATTTACAGCCTTGGAAACCCTGTACAGGATAACTATGAGTAGGAACCGACTCCACGACACATAACAACAACAAAAACAACAAGGTATTTTCAATATTCTCCTCTAACACCATAACTCAAATGCATCAAATCTTTAATGATCTTCCTTATTCACTGTCCAGCTTTTGCATGCATATGAGGTTATTGAAAATACCATGGCTTGAGTCAGGCATAACTTCTTGCTCAAGGAGACATCATTGGTCTTGAAATTTTTAAAAAGGTCTTGTGCAGCAGATTTACCTAATGCAATATGTCTTTCGATTTTTTGACTGCTGCTTCCATGAGTGTTGATGGTTGACCCCAGAAAAATGAAGTCTTTGAAAACTTCAGTGTTTTCTCCATCAATAAGAATGTTGTTTATTGGTCCAGTGGTGAGGATTTTTGTTTTCTTTACTTTGAGGTGCAATCCATACTGAAGGCTATCATCTTTCATCTTCATCAGTAAGTATTTCAACTTGAAGCAAGCATGGTTGTGTCATCTGCATACCACAGGTTGTCAATGAGTCTTCCTCCAATCCTGATGTCACCTTCTTCTTCATATCATCCAGCTTGTTGGATTATTTGCTTAGCATACAGGTTGAATAATTTTAAACCATTCAGTGTTCCCATGTTCTGTTCGAACAACTGCCTCTTCATCTATGTACAGATTCCTCATGAGAAAAATTAAGTGTTCCGGAATACTCATACTTCACAATGTTGTCCGTATCTTGTCATTATCCACACACTCGAATGCCTTTGAGTAATCAATAAAGTACAGGTAAATATCTTTCTGGTATTCTCTGCTTTCAGGTAAGATCCATCTGATGGATCCCTGCTGTAGGGATATCAGCAATGTTATCCCTAGTTCCACATCCTATTCTGCATCCAGTTTGAAGCTCTGGAAGTTCTCTGTCAATGTATGGTTGCAGCCATTTCTGTATTACCATTTCTATATTACCTTTAGTAAAACTTTACTCGCATGGGATATCTATGATATTGTGTGATGATTTCTACATTCCATTGGGTCACCTTCCTTTGAAATGGGCACAAATACAGATCTCTTTCAATCAGTTGTCCAGATAATTGACTTCCAAATTTCTTGTCATAGATAAGTGAATGCCTCCAGTGCCACCTCACTTTCTTGAAAGATTTCAATTTGTATTCCATTAATTTCTTTACCTTGTTCTTTGCCAATTCCTTCAATGCACCTTGGATTTCTTCCTTCAGAATTATTGGCTCTTGATCATATGCTACCTCTTGAAACTGTTGAACATTGACCATTTCCTTTTGGTACAGTGACTATGTATATTCTGTACATCTTCTTTCTATACTTTCTGCATCATTCAATAATTTTCCCAGAGAATCCTTCGATAATGAAACTTGAGGCTTGGATTTTATCTTCACTTCTCTTAGCTTGAGAAATGCTTAGCATATTCTTCCCTTTTGGTTTTCTAACTCCAGATCTTTGCACATTTCATTGCAATACTTGACTTTGTCTTCTTGAGCTGACCTTTGAAATTTTCTGTTCTGCTCTTGTACCTTCTCATTTCTTCCATTTGCTTTAGCACCTCTACACTGGAAAGCAAGTTTCATTCTCTTCTGACATCCATTTTGATCTTTTCCTTCTTTCTTGTCTTCTTAATGACTGTTAGCTTTCTTTCTGTAGGATATTCTTGGTGTTCTCCCACAACTCTTCTGGTCTTCATTCTTTAGAATGAATGCAATCTGTTCTTCAGATGATCTCTAAATTCAGGTGGGATATATTCAAGGTCATATTTTGGCTCACATGGAATTGTTTTCATTTACTTCAGCTTCAGTCTGAATTTGCATTTGAGCAATTGATGGTCTGTTCTGCAATCTGCCCCCTGGCTTTTTTTTTTTGGCTGATGATATGGAGCTTTTCCACAGATGCAGTCAATTTGATTTCTGTGCATTCCCCCCTGGTTTATGGGAAGTCCATGTGTATTAATCTCACAAGCTGTTTAAAAAAGGTTTTTGAAATGAACAAATCATTGGTTTTGCAGAATTCTATCATGTGATCTCCAGCATCATTTCCATCAAAAGGGCCATATTTTCCAACTACTGATCCTTCCACTTTATTTCCAACCTTTGCATTCCAATCGACAGTGATTATCAATATATCTTATTTTTAAAGTTTTTGTTTTGAATTGAGTAATAGTTTACATGGGAGAACATCAGCTTTACATTCATCCTATCATATTTCATTTCATTGCAATGATTACAATCCCTCCATGCATCATGAAGCAACCAAAGACTACGCCCTTTACATAAACTTTTACAATAATGGTCTTGTGCAATATTTTTCCTTTTGTGACTAGCTAATTTCACTCAGCATAATATCCTCGAGGACATTATCCAGGGTCTCTTTCCTTTGCATGTAATGTTTGTAATTGTTTTTTCCATTTCTTTCAAGAATATCATTGGATTCTGAATTGGGATTGCATTATATGGGTAAATTGCTTTGGGCAGTATTGACATTTTCACAATGTTAAGTCTTCCTATCCAGGAACGTGGTATACTCTTCCATTTTTGTAAGTCTCTTGTTTTCTTGTAGTCGTGTTTTCTAGTTTTCTTTGTATAGGTTGTTTCTCTTGTTAAATTTGTTTCTTTAATAGTTCATCCTTTGGCAGCTGTTGTAAATGATATTGCTTTCCCAATGTCCTCTTCAGCGCTGTCATTATTAGTATAGAGGAATCCAGCTGATTTTTGCATGTTGATCTTATATCCTGCCACTTTGCTGAATCTTCCAGTGAGGTCTAGTAGCCTTTTAACTGAGTCTTTGGGGTTTTCTGTGTATAGGCTCATATCATCTGCAAGTAGAGAGAGTTTTACTTCCTCTTTGCCAATTTGGATGCCTTTAATTTCCCTGTCTTGCTGTATAACTCTGGCTAAGACTTCCAGCACAATATTGAATAGGAGTGGTGACAAAGGGCATCCTTGTCTGGTTATTGTTAGAAA
>NW_006409035.1:363966-365167 GCF_000296735.1 Chrysochloris asiatica | reverse complement strand
ATAAAATATATTAGGAAGTTTTCCATCCTCTTTTATATTCTGAAATAATTTGAGTAAAATTGGTGACAACTCTTCCATGAATGCTTGGTAGAACTCACCAGTGAAGCCATTTGGACCTGGACTTCATTTGGTTGGGATTTTTGATGACCTGATCAATTTCTTCTTTTGTTATGGGTCTGTTCACATTTTGGACTTCACTCTGTAAGTTTAGGTAGGTCATGTTTTTCTAAAATTGTATCCATCTCTTCTAAGTATTCACATTTGTTGAAGTACAAATCTTCATAGAATTCTGTTAATATTCTTGTTATTTACTTTGGTTCCATTGCCCATGTGATTTCTATTGCCTGTTATTTGTGTCTTCTCCCTCTTTTCTTTTGTTAGGTGTACCAATAGTTTGTCAATTTTATTAATCCTTTCAAAGAACCGTGTTCTTATCCTATTGATTCTTTCTATAGTTGTGTTTTCTATCTCATTTATTTCCGCTCTAATCTTTAGTATTTATTTTCTTTTGGTGGCTGTAGGTTCCCTCTGTTGTTGGTCTGTTTCTAATTGTTGGAGATGCTGTGTTAATGTGTTTATTTTGGTCTTTCTTCTTTTTGGATGTGTGCATATATTGCAATAAATTGTACTCTCAACACTGCTTTTGCAGTGTCCCAAAGATTTTGGGTTTTTTTTGTTGTTTGTTTTTTTTTATCCTCATTTATTTCTAGGAACTTTGTGTGTTCACGTTTAATTTTTCCTACTACCCAGTCACTTTTCAGCAGCGTGTTAGACTTTATTTCCTTAGTCTTCCTATTGGTGTTTCTAGTTTTATAGTATTGTTGTCTGAAAAGATGCTTTGTAGTATTTTTTTTTCTTAAATGTACTATTGTGAATTATGTGATAGTTTACATGGGAGAACATTAGTTTTACATTCATTCTGTCGTATATATCGTCTCATTGCCACGGGTACAATCCACTCCATGCTTCATCAACCAACCAAAGGGTATATACCCTGCAATCCTTCCTGCATACCCCTCAGGTCTTCAGCACACAGTCGCTCTCCCTCTATGGATCTAAAGTTTCCAGCTGCTCCATCGCTCTACGTCATCATCTCTGCCTCCATTTCAGGCATCACTGCTTCTCTGGGTAGGGTCCCTCTCTCCACTCTTCTCTTTGATGGTCCTAGGGACCTCCGCTCCTAGACTGAAAAGTTAATCAC
>NW_006409035.1:350465-351276 GCF_000296735.1 Chrysochloris asiatica | reverse complement strand
CACAAAATGGCAGCTCCTGGAGCAGCTGAGCGTTCCAAACCAGGAAGCAATGGATTTCTTGCTTCTGCCGCAAACTCCCCAGCTGTAAATCTTCCAACCTTCTAAATATTCCCCTATATTTGGTTCAGAGTACTGTGACCATCCCCTGAGCCTTCTTGGTCCTGTATTCTGTGTTGTTCCTGGCAGAACTCTCACTGTACTTCCACCCGATCTGCCATCTTTTTCCACAAGTCCGCTTTGTAGTATTTTGATGTTTGTAAATTTATGGTACTTTGTTTTGTGGCCTAACACATGGTCAACTCAGGACAATGTTCCATGTTCGCTGGAAAAGAATGTGGATTGTGCTGCTGTTGGGTTGAATGATCTGTACGCATCTATGAGGTCAAGTTGGTTGATTGTGCTGCTTAGTTCTTCTGTATCTTTGTTGAGTTTCTATCTGGTTTTCTATCCATTTTTGAAAGTGGTGTATTAAAATCTCCCACTATAATTGTAAAAGACAAGGCAAGTAAAAGAAATAAAGGGCTGAAATTTGAAACTAGAAGTATATTATTCACGGTTTAACTGCAAGGAGCAGAAAGCCTCATCTCTCTTACGCAGAAGGCCTGGTGGATTTGAGCTGCTGACTGTGGGTTTCAAAGCCAGATTTTTAACCACTACACTGCCTCATTAGATGGCGGATCGGGTAGATGTGTAGTGAGGAGCTCGGTCAACAACAACAGGGAATACCGGGTCAAGAGGACTCATGAGTTAGTGTTGGAACTCTGTAACAAATATAAAGGTATGTTTGGAGTTTCGGAGGGTTTATAGCTGG
>NW_006409035.1:347699-349101 GCF_000296735.1 Chrysochloris asiatica | reverse complement strand
ACTCGATGGCACCTGACAACAACAATAACAATAATTGTAGATTTGGCGCTTTCTTTCTTCAATTCTAGTAAGGTTTGCTTTATATAACTTAGTGCTCTTTCATTGGTAGCATAGATATTTATTATGGTTATGTCATCAATTTGACCCTTTAATGATCATATACTGTTCTCCTTTATCTCGTATGCTGATTTTTGCCTTAAAGTTTATTTTATCAGAGATTAGCATTGCCACTCCTGCTTGGTTTTTTTGCAATTAACTTTTAGTCTGTTTTTGTCTTTGTTTCTAAGGTGTGTCTGTTGCAGACAACATATTTAAGGGTCTTGTTTTCTAATCCATTCTGCCAGTCTCTGTCTCTTTACTAGTGCATTTAATCCATTGACATTCAGTGTAATTATCGACAGGTATGAATTAATTGCTGTCATTATGTTAATATTTTGGGGTGTTCTTCGTTCCTTTGTTCTTCATGCTTTCTTGTACTGAGTTCATGTTTTTTGTGCTATATCTTGTCAGTTTCCTCTCAGTTTTAATGTTTCCTTGTTCTGCTTGGATCTTCATTTTAATGGTAAACTGTAAAGTATTAACTTTCTTTGTGGTTACCTTATTGTCTATTCACTCCCCACCTCCCAACCCAATTAAAACATTCTATTGTATCCTGTAATCTATCTGACCTCCTCACCACCTGGATGTCTGTTCCTATATGTTTTCCCTTCTTTAACATTGTTATTATTTGGTCTTTGATTGACCTCACGGGTCCTCTGAATTTGTTGTTGTAATTTTGTTCTGTTCTGAACTCTGCTGTCAACTGAGTTCCAGTTGGCGTTACCATGTCTGTCAATCTCTAGTTGTTGTCTGTTCTTGTTGGTTTTCATTCCAAAGAACTCACTTTAGGATATTTTGAAGTGCTGGATTGAATTTGACAAAATCTCTTAGCTTCTGTTTTTCCTGGAATGTTTTGATTGCATCATTGTATTTGATTGACAGTTTTGCTGGATAGGCGATTCTTTTTGGCAGTTTTTGTTTTTGTTTATTTCTTTTAGGGTTTTATATATGTCTTCCCATTGCCTTCTTGGCTGCATGGTGTCTGTTGAGAAGTCAGAGCTTAATCTGATTTGCTTGCCTTTGTAGGTAACACTTCCCTTTTCCCTGGCTGCTTTTAGGATTTTCTCCTTGTTTTTTATTTTGTTGATCTTCATTATGATATGTCTTGGTAATTTTTTGGGGGGTGGTCTTTCCTTCCTGGAGTTCGTTCAGCTTCTTGAATGTTAATCTTCTCATCCTTCTAGATGTTAGGGAAATTTTATTCCAGAAGCTCTTCAAGTATCTCCTTTGTGCAATACTGTGATTCTTCCTGGTCCAGAATGCCAATAATTCTTAAGCTACTCCTCTTCATGCTATTCAACAC
>NW_006409035.1:344817-346564 GCF_000296735.1 Chrysochloris asiatica | reverse complement strand
GACTGAATCCCAGAGTCAGACTTGATAAGAAGCAGCCAAAGGATTAGCTTGTGGGACCACAGGGGCACCCATGGATTTCTTCCCTGTGCCATGGAAAACCTATGGGTGCTATGCTGGACCCTTTTGGGGGTGTGTACCCACCCACATGAAGGTGTTCAGGCTGGACAGAGAGGGTAAAACAAGGGAGAGGAGAAAAGAAAAGTTAATTTGACTTCTGTGTATTCCAACTGGTGAGGTCCGTGTGTATCTTTTATGTTGTTTAAAAAATGACTTGCAATGAACAAGTCATTGGTCTTGAAAAATTCTGTCATGCAATCCCCTGCATCTTTTCTATCACCAAGATCATATTTTCCAAGTACTGATATACCTTTGCATTCCAACACCAGTAATTATCAGTAATCTTGATCACATGTTTGGTCAATTTCAGACTGATGACTTTGGTAGAATTCTTCAATTTCATCATCATTAGCTTTAGTGGTTAGTGTATAAATGTGAATAATTGGTCCAATTACTGGCCTTATGGTTAGCATGCCAAGGCATTACTTTCCTTTTACCAACTCTCTTACAAATAATAAATGGTGCTGGTTTGTGGTGTGCCATGGAATCGATTCCTACTCTGAATGACCCTGCATAGGGTTTCCGAGGCTGTAAATCTTCATGGGAGCAGAAACTGCTTCTTTCGTCCACAGAACAGCTGGCAATTTTGAACAACTGATATTGAGGTTAGTAGCCCAACTCATAACCACTATGCTACCAGAGCTCCTTAATAATAATCCATGTAAAGAACAGCAAATGTATTGTTAAGAGTGCATGTCATGGAGTTTTTTACAACATCAGAATAATCTTATCTCTTGTTTCCCCTCTGTTCATAACTGCATCCTCAATCCAGCTTCATTCCCCCACTTTACTTACAACATCTTCCTTGTTTTTCTCAACAAAGAGGAGGATCAGTAGTTGGGAAATGTGGTCTTGGAGATAAACATGTTGCTGGAGATTACATAATAGAATTTAGCAAGATAAAAAACTTATTTATTCCAAATTTTTTTTTTTTTTTAACAAAAACAATACTGTAGAAGAATTGATGCATTTGAGTTGTAGTGTTAGTGAAGATGATTGAAGATGCCATGAGCTGCCAGAAAAACAAGCAGGTCTTTCTTGGAAGAGGAACATCTTTTGTGTTCCTTGGAAACCGACATGGTCAGATTCCATATCCCATGCTTCAGAGATGCTCTCAGTAGGGATCAGTTCCTAGAGAAGTACATTATGCTCGGTAAAGTGGAGTGTCAATTAATTACAAAAAAAAAAAAATGAAGGCAACAATGAGATGGATTGTCACAGTGGAATCAATGGGTTCAAGCATAACAATTGTTAGGATGTTGTATGATCAGATACTTTTTATTCTGTATACTGAGGCCAGGGTCCTTGTTCACAGAAGGAATTCTTTTTTGGCCAGAGGGCAAGTTGGGGCAGGATGACTGGCAAAGGCCTTAGTTCTTGATCACCTAGGAGACTCATCATGTTGGGGGTCTTTTTTTTCAATGACCTTAAACTTTACCTAACATAAAGTCCTTCTTCAGGGACTAGTCCCTCTGATAATATGTCAAAGCATTTATAGAGCTTTAGATATTATGTAGGAATTAATTAAACATATTAAAATATAAACATTCTTAGTGTGATGTTGTAGGACAAACACTGGTGTGCTCATCACAAGGTCTACAGTTTAAACCCACCATTTGATCTTGGAAAA
>NW_006409035.1:332167-343766 GCF_000296735.1 Chrysochloris asiatica | reverse complement strand
CATTCTCTACATAACAGAATGATTTATCTCAAGAGAGTTACTTATAAACAACAAAGCTCAAAATCACAAAGATAGAAATCATATCTTTATCAGCTCATAACTGTATTATTTTGCAGACTCTAATCTCTTACATTTTAGATGGTATAAACATTGCTTCTTGCATATTTCTTTCAAAATTTTTAACTAAAATCACCCCTTCAGGTTGACAGCAGATTGCTCAGTATGAAACCGACCTTTCAATGAAAGATAAGGAGTATTAGCATACAATTATCCCATTGGAAAGCATCATTATTGTCCTCAAACCCATAATTCTGTGGTATCAATTTCTAGGTTCTTAATGTCAAGTCTATGCATTGTGATCAGTTCTGATTTGTAATATTCTATCTTTTTGAGTTATTTTCTTTAAATAGAAGTCTTGTTAAGCATTTTGAACAGAAAGTTTAAAGCATGTATTTATTAAATTGTGAAATGTGCTGCTGGTATGTCCACTTATATTATGAATGACATACAACAACAGTGAAAACCAGACCATCTAAGAACATTGAGACTTCTTCTATCATCAGGAAGGTGGTGGAATCAAGAAGACTCCAGTAAAATTATTGGCTCCATAAATATGACACATTTTCTGCAATACAGATATTAGGAATACTTTGCTATAACTTTTAGTCCAAGACTCACTGTGTCTACTAAATCTTCACTTGTTCAACAAATTTTAGATGTGTTACTTCTTGATATCCATGACACTACTGACCTGGAAATTGACCTTCATTTATTCTAAATAAACTGATGCTCTCCAACTATTCTTGACCACACAATTGGTTAGAACAAAACATGTGGCATACTTTTGTCCTCTGAGTCTCTCTTGTACATCTGGTCTATATCTCTGCAATCACATATGAAATGTTTGGTTTTCATGTTCCTAAGAAATAGTAATTAGTTTCCTAATTACCATTCTTTGTAGAACAAGAAAACAACCCAAATCATGCAGGAATGGATGTGGAATGCCTGCCCACTCTATCTCGAAAATGATAAGATGTAGACACAACCCAAGATCCCAGTGTTGTTAAGTAGCTTCTAACTCATAGTTACCTGAAAGGACAATTACCCTATAGGGTTTCCAAGGCTTGGTATGGCACTGTGGATTACTGCACTGGACTGCAAGGTCAGTTTGAACCACAAGGCTGGCAGTTCAAGCTTACCAGCTGCCACTTGGAAACCCTATACAAGGTTTCTATGAGTCAGAATCAACTTGATGGCACTTAACACCACCAACAACAATTCTTTTACTGATAAAGACTGCCTCATCCTTCTCTCATATACTAGCTAGTGGATTTAAACTGCTGACCTTTTTCTTAACAGCCTAGTACTTTAATTGCTGCCTCACCAGGTGGATGCCAAACTTCCTTAGACTCTGATTGTGTTTTAGGACAGGATGATTATATCTCTTTCAAAGTTCTCAAAGACTTGCTTTGATTTCCATTCTAATATATACAGTTTGCTCATAATTTACTTAGAAAGGATGATGTATAGAGCACGACGTATGTGAACGATACACTGTTACAACTCTGACAAATATTCATAGATATTTTCTATGTTCTTCAACATATCATATTTGACAAAATACGTACGACATAAAATTAGTCTATTATGTGTGTAATTTAGTGGCATTAACTATATTTGCAATGTTGTGCAACCATCACCATTATCTATTACAAAGTTTTCTCATCAACCAAATGCAGATTCTATACCATACTAAGCAATCATTTGGCCTTTTCTGAAATTTCATATAATTGAAGTCATACAGTATGGAATCATACTCATACTTTTTATATTGTATTCTATTACTTAGCAGTAATATTTAAGATTCATCCTTCCCATTTTGTGACTTGTTACTTTACTTATTTTATGGTTGAATAATATGTCATTATATAGACACACTGGAGTCCTGTTGTGGTGCTTTAGGATAAGCACTTGACTGTTAACATAAAGGTCAGCAATTCAAACCCATCAGCCATCCCTTGAAAACTCTATACAGGGTTGCTATGAATCAGAACTGACCTTATGGCACTTAACAACAACATATAGATACAAAACATATTTTTTCATTCACACTTTTAAAGGACATCTTGATTACTTCCTGTTTCTAAGATTATAGGTAAAGATGTTATAAACATTTGTATGCAGGTTTTGTATGGATGTTAACTTTTCCAATCAGTTGAAAAAATACCTAGAATAAAATTGCTGCATCATATACTCAAACTATATTTAGCTTTGTAAGAAATTTCAGCTCTCTTCCAAAGTGCCTGTATCATTTTACATTTACTAGCAATGAATGAGAGTTCTTGGTGTGACACTGTGTGTTAATGCACTGGACTATAAGGTTGGTAGTTCAAGCTCACTAGCCGCTCCTTGGA
This sequence comes from Chrysochloris asiatica, assembly GCF_000296735.1. NCBI lineage: Eukaryota > Metazoa > Chordata > Mammalia > Afrosoricida > Chrysochloridae > Chrysochloris > Chrysochloris asiatica. The sequence goes on along the minus strand of NW_006409035.1, from coordinate 341,352 downwards.
AACCATATAGAGGGTCGCTATAGGTCGGAGCTCACTCTATAGCACTTAACAACAACATATCTCTGTCTAGAATCAAATTTTCTAACCACAGTTCCTTCCCAACAATGACTATACAAAGAAGCATTTATTTTTTACTCTATGACTTAATTTTGATATGCATATGAGCAATTGATTGTTTCACAGTTTGCCCCTTGCCTTGTTTTGGATGATGATATAGAGCTTTTCCATTGTGTCTTTCCACATATTTGTTGTTGTTGTTGTTGTTAGGTGCCATCGAATCAGCACCAACTCATAGCGACCCTATGCACAACAGAATGAAACACTGCGCGATCCTGGGCCAACCTCACAATTGTTGCCCCGCTTGAGCCCATAGATGCTGTCACTTTGCCAATCTATCTTGCTGGGGGTCTTTCTCTTTTTCTCTGACCCTCCACCTTACAAAACATGATATCCTTCTCCAGCGACTGCTCCCTCCTTACAATAAGACCTAAGTATGAGAGATGAAATCTGGCCAACCTGGCATCCAAGGAGCACTTAGGCTGCACTTCTTCCAACACAGATATGTTGGTTCTTTTGGCACTCCATGGCACTTTCAATATGTTCTTCCAACACCATAAGTCAAAAAGCATCAATCAATGTAGTCAGGTTGATTTCTGTGTATACCATCAGGTGAGTTCCATGAGGATTGTCGCCTTTTATGTTGTTTAAAATCGGTATTTGCAGTGAATAAGTCATTGGTCTTGCAACTACCATGTAACTCCCCTCAGGGGGTGTGAGCCCAGTGCCTTCACCTCACAGCAGAGAGCCCCCCTCTGTTGCCGCCGCTGCAGCCCTGGCCTAAGGCTGAGATCAGTATCCTCAAGCAGTTGCCACCATCCCCTGAGAGCAGTGAGAATTGAGTGCTAGTCCAGCTGCCTTTCATCCGAGAGAGGAATCCGCCCTGCATGGGGGCTCAGAAACAGGGGCCGCCTTGGAGCTCGGACTCTTTCTGCCCGCCGGTCATCTAGCTCATTTGGCCTATGGGCCAGATCCAACCTGTCCTGGAGCCTGCAAGCATCAGAGCCATGGCGGAGCAGACCTACTCCTGGGCCTTGTATTGTCCAGTCAAGTGTCTACATTCCTGATTTCTATCTATTGATTGTGTACAGGAGTTTCAGATCCCTTAATATGAGCTTTGAAACTCAAGATAAGGAGAAAGACAACAACAGCTCTTCTGGGTCTTTTAATGACAACAGTACCAATAATAGTATCCAAACTATTGACTCTACTCAGGCCCTATTCCTTCCAATTGGAGCATCCGTCTCTCTTCCAGTCATGTTCTTCTTTGACTCAGTTCAAGTAGTTTTTGCAATACGTACAGCAGTTCTCACAATGACAGCCTTTGCTTTTGTCCTTCTCCTGATGTGCCAGTATTTAACAAGATCCTTTTCATCTCAGAACAAGACTTCCTTTGGCTGCTGTGGGTGTTTCACTGTTGCAGAGCTGCTGTCATATTTTCTGTCTTGCATGCTCATCCTTGTTTAGGTTCTCACCAACCACTGGCTCCTTATGGATGGCAGCTACACACATGGAGCTCACCAGATGAAATACACAGGGATCAAACTGACTACATCTGCAGGAAAAGCTCAATATCATTAGTCAAAACAAGGCCAGAGGCTGACTAGGGAACAGAACATCATACACAAGTTTGGCTGAAGCTGAAGAAAATGAAAACAAGTTTACGAGAGCCAAAATATGATGTTGATCACATCCCACCTGAATTTAGAGATAGTCTCAAGAACAGTTTTTGATGTATTAAACACTAAAGGCATTGTGGAATGACATCATGAGTATCATCCACCAAGAAAGCAAAAGGTCATATAGAAGACAGGAAAGAAAGAAAAGACCAAAATGGATGTCCAAAGAAACTCTGAAAGTTGCTCTTAAACATACAGAAGCTAAGGTAAATGAAAGAAATCAGAGTGTAAAAACTGAACAGAAAATTTTAAAGGGTAGCTCAAAATGACAAAGTCAAGTATTATAATGAAATATTCAGACCAGGGGTTAGAAAATCAAAAGGAAAGAACACGTTTAACATTTCTCAAACTAAAAGAACTAAAGAAAACATTGAAGTCTGAACTTGCAATATTGAAGGATTCTATGGGCAAAATATTGAATAACAGAAAGCATAAAAAGAAGATGGAAGGAGGATGGCAGCTAGGGTGGAGGTGCAGTGAAGTTTGCTGTCAGCTATACCACAGAATACCAGGCAAGGCAGGTCCAGGGCAGAGCTCCAAAACTCGGAACCACATAGCCAGGAATATTTTTAAAGTTTGAAGGCTTATAGCTAGTGGAACTTGAAGCTGAAGTAAGAAATCACACACTTTTGAATCTGCCTGGCTCGGAGGCCCAGAGCCTACATCTTGGATGAGACTAAATGGCCAAGCAGAGGAGCAGAAACACTGCAGAAAAATGCCACAGGAACTTTGGAACAAAGGTTGACAATACACTTTGTCGGTTTTGCTTTGTTCTGATTTTTTTTTTTTTTTTTTTGGTACCTGTTAATTGGTCCCCCACTGTTTGTGCACCTCCATTTTGGTGACTAGAGGGGGAGCCTGAGTGGACACCCCCCTCTCTCACCACTGGTGGGTTCTTCTACCACGCATGTGCACAGATACTCAGCGCAAGACCAGGCCCCGAACTTTTTTTTTCTTTTTTAATATGGAAAGGCCAGGAAAAGGCTGTAGAGAAGGAAAGAGAGTTAAAACAAAACAGACTGAAAATTAAATTAAATCTTCAGGTATAGCATAACAACCAACAGTGGCATCTTGAAATCTCTCAGGCAGCTTTGAAAGCAAGAAGCTAAAGAGAAGACATTAAAGTCATACTCCTATTAGGCTACAGATTTTTTTCCTCTTCTCTCCCTCTTCTGCCTTTCTGTGAGTATAGACTGAAGTATTCAGTCTAGTTTTGTTTTGTTGTTGTTGTTTTCTTGGTTTTTTTGTGTGCTTTTATTTTTTGTTGGTGCTGTTTTGCTGTTATATGCTCCCCCTTCTGCCTTTGGAGGATTCTTTTTGTCCCTATATTACCCAAGAAGAGTCAGCAACTGTTGCCATATAGTCAACCTACAATAACACTCTATAAAACACCAAAACTCAGGTAAGAAGCAATACCAATTGCCATATACCAGGGAGGCAGACAACATCTGTGAAAGTTACTCTGAGTTAAACAATAAGAAGAGTGAAACGGGAAGCCCACATCATGATCACATCTACCTGGAAGCAATCAGAAAGCATAAAAAATATGAAAACACATACTCAATTAAGTATTACGCCCACAGATGAACACTAAACATGCCAAGAAGCAAAAGCAGATGACCATATCAGCACATGTCCAGAAACAAGATAAAATGTCTAAGACAAATGACCTAGAGGTAGACCTGGACTCCATTCTGGAAGGAGGGCAGGCCTTGGAAATGCCTGAGAAGGAATTCAGAAAAATGATTATAAAATGTTTCAAAACACTTTACAATGGAGTTGAGAAAAATAAGGAAAGAAGTCAAGAAATCGCTACAAGAACATTTAAATAAGATAAATACAGCATTGGAAACAATTCAAAACCTACAGAAAGAGGTCCAAATGATTAATAATAGAATATCAGAAATGGACAATACACTGAAAGGGCAAAGGAGTAGAATTGAAGAGATAGAAGCCAGAACTAGTGAGCTAGAAGATAAATCTCTCAACACTACTAAGATAGAAGAACAAACAAAAAAGGATTAAATAAATCTGAAGAAGGTCTAAGATTCATGTTGGACAACATGAAGGAATAACTTAAGAATTATTAGCATTCCAGAACAAGAAGAATCACACAAGTCCACAGAGGAAATAGTTGAAGACTGCTGGAAGAAAATTTCTCTAAGATCCTGAAAAGTGAAAAGATAAACATTCAAGAAGCTCAACAAATCCCAGGAAGGATAGACCCCAAAAGAAAATCACCGAGACATTTCCATAATCAAAGATGAGGAGACACTCTTGAAAGCAGCTAGGGAAAACAGAAGTGTTACATACAAAGACAAGCAAGTCAGATTAAGCTTGGATCTCTCAGAAGAAACCACGCAAGCAAGAAGGCAATGGGGAGACACACATAAAATCCCTGAAGGAAAGAAAAATGCCAACCAAGAAACCTTAATCCAGCAAAGCTATCAATCAAATATGACAGTGTAATCAAAACATTCCAAGATAAACAGAAGCTAAGGGATTTTTCCAAAACCAACCCTGTGCTACAAAACATCCTAAAACATCCTAAAGGGAGTTCTGTGGACTGAGAACCAACAAGAACAGACAACAACCAGTGACTGGCATATGTTGCAGCACCTCACAGGATTCAATTGACAAAAGGAAGAATCAAGACCAGAACAAAACTGTAAGAACAAACTCAGAGAATCTGGGAGATCAGTCTATGATCAAAACAATTGCAATGTAAAAGAAGGTTAAACACATAGGAACAGAGAGCCAGATGGTGAGAAGGTCAGGTAGACTACAGGATAAAATTGTTGTTGTTGTTGTTAAGTGCCGTCGAGTCGGTTCCAACCCATAGCAACCCTGTACAGGGTTTCCAAGGCTGTAAATCTTTACGGGAGCAGAAAGCCTCGTCTTTCTCCAGCGAAGCAGCTGGTAGTTTTGAACTGCTGACCTTGCTGTTCGCAGCCCGATTCGTAACCACTATGCTGCCAGAGCTCCTTAATAGACTGCACTAAATGGAGAGAAAAGTTAATGGACTATCAGGCAACCTCAAAGAAAATGAACACTTCACAACATGCCAAGAAAAATAAAATCCTAGAAGAACATGGAAACATTAAAACTATGAGGAAACTCACAAGAAAGAACACAAAATGCATGAACTCAGCAAAGGAAGACACACAGAACAAAGAAAGCAGCAATACCACAAAAAAAAACAAAGATAATGGTAGCAATCAATCCATTCCTATCGATAATTACACTGAATATAAACGGGTTAAATGCTCCTGTTAAGAGGCGGAGAGTGGCAGAATGGATAAGATAACAAGATCCTTCAATACGCGATCTGCAAGAAACACATCCTACACACAAAAAAACAGACTAAAAGTCAAAGGGTGGAAAAAATATATACAAAGCTAATTGCAATAAAAAACGAACAGGAGTGGCAGTACTAATCTCTGATAAAATAAACTTTAAGGCAAAAACCAGCATAATAGATAATAATGGACATTATCTCATGATTAAAGGGGAAATTGAATAACATGACATAACCATATAATAAATATTTATGCTCCCAATGAAAGAGCTCCAAAATATATAAAACAAACTCTAATAGATATGAGGAAAGAAATAGATGCATCTACAATAATAGTTGCTGTTGTTATCAGGTGCCATCAAGTCGGAACCGACTCATAGCGATCCCATGCTCAGCAGAAAGAAACAATGTCCGATCCTGGGCCAACCTTACTACCGCTGCCATATTTGAGTCCATAAATGCTGCCACCTGGCAAATCCATCTCATTGGGGATCTTCCTCTTTTTCTCCGACCTTCCATCTTACTAAGTATGATATCCTTCTCGAGCTACTGTTCCTTCCTGACAATATGTCCAAAGTATGAGAGACAAAGTTTGGCCATCTTGGCCTCTAAGGAGTACTCTGGCTGCACTCCTCCAAAACAGATCTATTGGTTCTTTTGGCAGCCCATGGCACTTTTAATATTCTCCTCCAACACCACAATTCAAAGGCACCAATTCTTCTACGATCTTCCTTATTCACTGTCCAGTTTTCGCATCCATATGAGGTTATTGAAAATGTCATGGCTTGGGTCTGTTGGCATAGTGGTTACGAATCAGGCTGTCAACTGCAAGGTCAGCAATTCGAAACTACCAGCTGTTCGTCAGGAGAAAGATAAGGTTTTCTGCTCCCATAAAGATTTACAGCCTCGGAAACCCTGTACAGGGTCGCTATGAGTCAGAACCGACTCCATGGCACACAACAACAACAACAACAACAATAACCATGTCTGAGTTACCTGTCCCTATTGTGAGAAATAACTCTTGTGTGCATGGTCCATCTTCAGGAATTCATGTGATTTTTAGGCCTGACAAACAGATTGTTACCGTACATACAGGGAGGGATTTGTAACGTGGCTGTTCTAGGACTAGGACTGGCGAGGATGTGGAGAGATGGGGACACTCCTGCATTGCAGGTGGGACTGCAAAATGGTCCAACCTCTCTGGAAAGCAATATGGCACCCCCTCAGAACATTGGAAATAGAAATACTTTATGATCCAGCATTTCCTCTACTTGGTATTTACCCACAAGAAATATGAGCCATAACATGAGTAGATATATGTGTACCAATGTTCATAGCAGTACTATCTACAGTAGCAAAAAGATGAAGAGAGCCAAAGTGCCCGTCAACTAAAGAATGGATAAACAAACTGTGATAAACACACAGTGGAATATTATGCTACCTTGAAGAATAACAAGGAAGCTGCAAGCCACCACATAACATGAATGAACCCCGAGGACATTATGTTGAGTGAAATCAGTCAGTCACAAAAGGAGAAATACTGCATAGGACCACTACTATTAAAATACGTAGAAAAATAACCCATACTAAAGGGGGGGGGGTTTCTTTGCTGGTTGATGGGATGTGGGGGTGAGATGAAGGAAGGAAGAGGAATGTGGAGCACAGAGCAGGGAATATACACAGGATAGTTTGGGTGCTGGGGAGGGGCTCAATACACATGAAGGGGGAGGGGAATGCAAGAACAAAGCGGATGGGAAAACAATTAGCCAGGTTTGCATGGGCTAAATGGGACAGAGGTAAAGAATGATATATGCACAACCTTGGATAAACAGGGCTCTGGGATGCAGGGATTGAGACATGGTTGGAATGTGCAAAACTGGGGAAATAATGTTTAGATGCTTCGTTGTCTTTGAAATCTTAGTTTCCCTTGCATACCATTATGAAATAGACACTGGAGGGAAAGAGAAAGAAATAGGCAGAAATATTACCATAGAATACCTGTAAGTCCATCTTCTGCCTATAACTGATTGGAATACCTAAAATGGGGCTATAACGTGCCCAGTGAAGGAGGCTCCCTCTGGGGCCTCTGCATTACATAAGACCATAGGTGGAATCCTGAACAGCATCCAGAATTTTCGGAGGTGGGAAATTTCCACTTGAAAGCATAAGCATACCAGCCTGGAGTGGTTAGAAGAAGAAAAGATAATTCTTGAAAGAAAGACAGATAGGAAAAATAGAAAACAATGTAGGCAGACTGACTGATTACTGCAAGAACTAGTAAGTTCTTGATGTCCAGGAGACATCAAGGCAAGTGGTCAGGTCCCCTCAGAGTAAATGCCCTTTCAAGACTAAGACTCAATGGTAATACATGCTCTGATTGTTGACCACGTTCATCACAGGTAAGGGTAAGTGAGGGAAAAACAGCAATGAAGCTACGAGCTAAGCGCTGCAATGTTCAATACACTCCTGTGAACCCAGGTGGAGACCTGGTTGGCCAGCAGTGTGGCAAGACCTGCGGACTCTTGGGCCCAGAATCAGTGACATAGCCACAGAGGACTAGAGTGGAGAGTGAAGCATCCAGCTGATAAGAAGAGAGGGCATATGCATAAAAAACACCCACACTTGCAGATAATACCCACTTGACCTGACTTCAATGACTGAGTGATCAGAGCTCAACTAGAAGAAGAAAGAAGAGGAAAAAGAGTAATCTGATACAATCTTATGAACTTGACCTACACCTATGGATGCAGTAACTCAAAAGAGGGGACAAATCTTTACAGCAAGATCATTCCCACCTCCTCCATACACAGAGTAGACAGGGATGGGCAACTTGGACATTGGCTACCCAAAATAGGGGGGCTACAAATGCAAGAAGTGACTGGCTTACAAGCTTTCAAGAGGGAACCTTGATTCAGAGGGCGTGGAGGAAGGTAGAATCTCCACTGAGTAGTATCCAATCTGTCTTGGCAGGTCTGATGAAAGGAAATGCAAATAGGTCTCTTGTGATACAATGGTGAAAATTTTTTATCAGGACTGACTGTGAGGGTTGGAAATGTAAAGGTAGACGTTTTGTAGGAAAAGGATGGGAGTGACTGACTTTGCAATGGCACTTAACAACAACAATTAGGAAAAGGATTTGATTCCTTTAGGTCAATCATAATCTGTTATCTCTGTCCAAAGAAGTTTGAGCTTCTTCCTATGTCCTTCAAGGAAATTTGTGATCTACCATTCTAGATTAAAAGGTTTTGACCTGTCTGTTTTGATAAAGTGAAAAAAAAAATTTAAATTCAGGAATTACTATTTTGCCCAGCCTTCAGATCTTCTCACACTTTGTTCTTCTCATTAACATCTCCCCACTCTTTAGCTATTCTCTTAAATGACCCCTCCTGAGAAAAGTGTCCATCTCCTTTCCTAATGTATTCAACTTCATTGAATCCATCTGTATAATGTATGTACAGCTTTCTGTACATTCCGTTCATACTGCCAAAAACTAACAAATGAGCAATTCCCTTTCTGTAAACACTTAACATTTCACATGCATCACTGTTAGAATGATCAATTAATCCTTATAACTTATTATGTAATCATTAATTTATTAGTATATTTATCATCTGCCATTGAGTTAATTCTGATTCATAGTGATTATGTATAGTGTTGCTGAGGCTGTAAATATTTACAGAAACAGAAACCTTCATCTTTCTCCAGCTGAATGACTGGGGGATTTGAACTGTCAACCTTTCAGTTATCATTCTTGTGCTTATCCTACAACATCACCAGGGTTCTTTATACTAATATATGTGCTATATAAAATATGTCATTTTATTGACATACTATGCAATATGTCATATTGTCATATGAGATTATGAAATAAATAAATTTAAGTACAATGTTTAAATTTTTCTTATAGCACAACTTGTTCCCTTATATATGGAAATCTAAAACTGTGACATCAGTTTCTTAATCTCTTGTAATACGTGTATGTATAGACACTTGCTGAGACTACTTTATAATTCTCTCCTGATACTCTACTGACAGGGATGACTTTCCTTTTATTCAGGGTCTGATGCCTTTGAGTTATGGTGTTGGAGGAGAATATTGAAAGTGCCATGGGCTGCCAAAAGAATCAATAGATCCAATTTGGAAGAAATGCA
>NW_006409035.1:328322-331716 GCF_000296735.1 Chrysochloris asiatica | reverse complement strand
ATAGTTTCATAAAACCCTGGTGCCTCAGTAAATGATGCCAAACTATGTTATTTAGCTCTTTGGAGAAGGAAATATACCCTATGGCATTATGGGTTACCTTGCATGCTGGAAACACACCAAAAGAGAGGTGACCGCCCCCTGGGAAGAAGGAGTCCAATGGGGTAAAAGAGAAGTACAGGAAACTGCAAGTTGTCTCTCAAGGGTCAAATTTGGCACAAGTTTGCATTTTGTTTATCTTATAGATCTACAGAAATTCATTTCTAAAGGAGGGTAACACCAAACAACAGTTAATTAATAAGTCACATGGGAATTCTTCCACTAAAGCCATAGACTTGTAAATACTTCCCCTACACTGACTCAAATCTACTTGACTAATTTTAGGTGACAAGAAAACATGATTGCATCTTCCAGGGGCCTCATGAGTGGTTTTATCTCCCTGCCCTTTGTGGGGGTACACCTTCTAACCTTCACTGTGGTGTAAGAAAAAAGCAGCATTGGCAAAGTCAGATTCGTCCCTGATAACATCTGGATGAGCTGCAGCATCCTCACAGGTGCTGGGAAATGGGGTAGCAGTGAGGGCTCTCTTTTATTGATGATAACTTCAGGGGTATCAAAGGGATAACAAATAAGGTCAATTTTAATAATGTAGTCCTGCTGAGTTAAAATCCCTGATTCTGGAGAGTGATTTGGGACATATGTCTTATATTTTTAATCTCTCTTCTTTTGTTTGGCTTTCATTCATGGGTCTCCCTCTCTCAACACTAATTCTCCTTGTTTTATCTTATCTCCTTTCCCCACCATTGCTGGATGTATCTGTATAACCTTATTCAACTATTTATTTAGTAACTGATGAAACATTTATTTAGCACTTTATTATATTTTGGAAAGCAAGATATGAGTAGACATTGCTCCTTCTCTCTGAATCTTTGTCTCCACAGGGCAATACACATATACTAAATAAATGTTACATCCTCTGTTGGCACTATAATTCTAATGAATTGCATTGTATAGTTACCCTCTTCCTGGGAAATTGAGTGAAGAGAATGTGGTGGTAACCATGAGCATGACCAGGTAATAGCTTTGCATTTTGGCTGCAGGATTGGCACTTAATTCTAAAATTAGTTAGTGCATAGTTTATGACAGAGGATGTTGACTGTCAGGCTGGCTGTTTGTTGAGTTTTCCCTGGTCAATGTGAGCAATAGACTACTGCTGTTACCAAAACCATAGAAAGATATGGGGTGAAAATACAACAGTAGAAGTGGGGGGATGAATCTCTGAGGGTTTCAAACATCATGTATCTAATAATCCACTGAGTGAAATGAGGCAAGCTTGACATTTAAAACTCATTATTTTATTTGATTAACTAATTCCTCTGTGGAAGTGGCATCATTATTCTAATTATAGAGCGAAAGAATATGGGCCTCACAGCAGTGATTTTGCTTGTCTAAGTCTAGGTGAAGCTACAGCCTTCTGTTTCTAAGGTGTTTGCTTTTGATGCAATGCAGTATAGAGAGTTCCTGTAAACCCCACACTCTGGCCCCTGTTATTAACATTCCCCATCCAGAATCCCACATTAAATGTATTTGTCATATCTTCTTACATACCTCTGGTTATAACATATTTTCTGGTTTTCCTTGGTTTTGATGACAATGATAGTGTTGAGAATTTGTTGCTGTTGTTAAGTATATCTTGTCCATTGTTAATATGTAGAAAGATATTTATTGTTGTACATTTATTTTGTAAGCTTTCATCTGTCTCATTAATTTCAGCATTTTTCTCATTAGTGTTCTTTTTTAGGATATTTACATATAAACTGATATCTTTTATGAACAAAGACACCTTATTTCTTCCTTCCCAGTCTTTACACCTTTTATTTTTTGTTTATGTTTTGAAGTTAGGATTTCCAGTACAATGTTAACTAAATGTGGTAAGAGGAAACAGTTATGCCTTATTCCAGTTTTAAAGGGGAAGATGTCTAGATTTTTATCATTGAGTGTAATCCTAGTTGTAAGCTTTTGTAGACTTGCTCCATCAGGGCAAGGAAGTTCTATCTGCTTCTAGCTTTTGGAGAATTTGTTATGCATAAATAATGATTTTGAATTTTATCAAATGCCTATTGTGCTTTCATTGATATGCCTGCATGATATTTTTTTCTTTAGTGAGTTGATGTAGGATATTATATCAATCGAACCAGTCTTTCTTTTCTGGAATAAATCTCATTTGTTTGCAGTGTATAATTATTTTCACACATTATTAAATTCAATTTGTTAATATTTTGTTAAATTTTTTAAATTCATGTTATGAGTGACATTTGTCTACAGATTTACTTTGTTATTTTATCTGTATCTGGTTTTGGTATTATAGTAATGCTGATTCACAGATTTAGTTAGAAAATATTTCCTCTGGTTTTCATTTCTAGAAGAGGTGGTAGAGAATTGATATCACTTATTCTAAAAACATTAGAATCTGATAGCATTTCACTAATATGTTAAGTAATTACTGTTTCTTATATCAAAATATTCCACAAGCTCTTTAGATTTAAAATATATATTGATAATAGTTTGTTTGAATTCTTGGCTATTTTTATATGTGTATTTCAGTTATTACCCAATTTGTTAGTTATCTTTATGAGTAGAGAAATCATTATAGGTGATAAAGATTGAAAATAATTATCTAGTTGGGCAATTCCACTATTATTATCTCTCTTGGTACTGTGAGGTTTAGAACTAGGGACAGAAAGGCTGCCAGCACCTAGGGAAGTTATTGCCTCACCATTCCCTTTCTTAATCTTAAATAGCTTTTAATAATCTCCTTTCCTCCCTTTTTGTCTACTTCATTCCTTTCTTCCTCTAAGTAGACTAGCTTTCTATTCTTTGTCACATGGCAAGAGATTAGTGCAAAAACTCCCTGCCGCAGAGCTGACTGGTTTTTGAAATATCCAGTCATGACATCTCCATTGGAATTCCTGAATTACAAACTACACTTTTTAGAGAAGAGTGAAATGGATTGGTTATCTGTAGAGTGCCCTTTGCTGTTGGATAGGCTTAGTGTTTGGTGCAGGAGTATATAATACAGCATCATGGCTGATGGTGGAGTTGGTCCATGAAGTTATGAGTGAATGGTACACAGGGTGAGTAAATATCTCAAGATCTCTTCTATAATAAAATAATACAAATATTAAACTAAATGGAAATTGAGAAGAGAAAGTATCTTTTGGTGAAGGATGAATTATGTATCATTTTTATACATTATATTTGTATATTGCCTTCTCCTTCACTAAAACCCCCAGGTGTTTACCCTTAATCCAGTAAATCACTTCCCTTTCCTTTCCACCCTGGTAACTATCAAAGAATGTTTACTTTAGTGATAAAACATTTTCTTGAATTTTTACAA
>NW_006409035.1:326618-327552 GCF_000296735.1 Chrysochloris asiatica | reverse complement strand
CATCTCTGGACTTCTGGTGTGGTGCTATAGCATAAGCGCTGGACTGATTACTACAAGGTTGGTAATTCAAACCGACCAGTTGCTCCTTGGACACCCAATTCAGAAACTGACTATGACTCAGAACTGACTCTACAGTACGTAACAACAATGGCATCTATGGAGTCCTGGTGTACAACTGTAGGATAAGTATGGACTGTTAACTGCAAGGTCAACAGTCAAACCTACCAGTCACTCCTGTGAAACGCTGTACAGTGTCGCTATGAACAGGAACTAATAGTTCATAACAACAACAACAACAGTTAATGATCATGAACATTTTTTAATATGTCTATTTGAACTTTAATGTCTTCTCTGGTGAAGTTCATGTCCTCTGCACATTTTTCAATTAGTTTTTTTTTTTTTTCTTCTTCTTCTTGAGATGTTAATGTTTTCTATAAATTTTAGAAATTATTCCCTTGGCTCATAAGCCATTGCCAATTTTTTTTTCTGTCTGCTTGTTCTCCTTTTACTTTTTTGGTGAAAACTTTTCATGCACATAAATGCCTAGTTTCTACAAGCACCCAGTTATCTCTTTGACTTTTTTTGTTTGTGTGTTTTCAGTTATGTTTAACAGTGTAACTTGCCTTATATTAGGACCCCTCACCTGTTACTCCTTGGAAACCCTATACTGGGTCTCTATGAGTCAGAATTATTTCAATGACACTTAACAACAACAATAACAAGTAGGTTTCTATGTCTTCATTGATGATCTTTATCATTTTAAGTTCAAATTTTAGGTTTTTGATACATCTTGACTTCAATATTGTATATGATGTGAGGTATGGGTTGCATTTGCAAATGAATGTCTGCTTTTGAAGCACTATTTGTTTAAGTGCCCTTCTCTGTCGAGGTCCTATGTCGGGGTCCAGCCTCGACAAGGAAGTGTGGGTGTCAC
>NW_006409035.1:323169-324853 GCF_000296735.1 Chrysochloris asiatica | reverse complement strand
TCCCTAGTTTCATGTCCTCTTCTGAAACTAGTTTGGATTTCTGTCAACTCCCTATTGAGGTACCACTGAAATAGCTTTTTAATTATCTTCAGTAAAATTTTACAAGCATGTGATATTAATGTTATTGTGGCATGACTTCTACATTCTACTGGGTCACATTTCTTTGTAATGGGCAACAATTGTGAGGTTAGCCCAGGACCGGGAAGGTTTTCGTTCTGTTGTGCATAGGGTCTCTATGAGTCATATCGACTCAATGGCACCTAACAACAACAACAATAATGACTGCAATTTGTAGCTGATTCTTCTCATTTTGAGTTTTGACACATCAACAAATGAAGACCCTGAAAGCTGAACTCCATCGACATCATTAAGGTCAACTCTACTTTGAGGAAGTGACTTCTCCCCAGTGCTATTTTAAGTGTGTTCTTATCTTCTGACAATGCTCTACTACTATTCATAAGGTTTTAAGTGGTGAATCATTCCTAGTCAGTCATAATCTAGAAGTTCCACTGAAACCTGTCAGACTGTACTGATATTTAAAATATTGGTGACATAGTTTCCAGATCACAACAGTACACAATGTATCACAGTATGATAAAATAACAGATGAGTGGTGGTATTTATACTCTTGTTGTTGTTGTTAGGTGCCATCGAGTAGGCACCAACTCATAGCAACCCTAGGCAGAATAGAATAAAACATTACCTGCTCCTGGGCTAACCTCACAATTATTACCATGCTTGAGCCCATTTATGCTGACATTTTGCCAATCCATCTCTCTGGGGGTCTTCCTCTTTTATTCGCATGGAATAAGGAGCTCTGGTAGCATAGTGTCTACCAATCAGGCTGTAAACCTTATAGTCAGCAGTTAGAAACTACCATCTGTTCTGTGGAAGAAAGATGAGGCTTTCTGCTCCCCTAAAGATTTACAGCTTCAGAAACTCTGTACAAGGTCACTATGATTCAGAACTGACTCCATAGCACATAGCCACCACCACCACTCACATAGGGTATCAAAAATATTGTCTGATGGTTTCCACATTCTGTTTAGTCACCTCTCTTTGGAATGGGCACAAATACTCATCTCTTCCAATCAATTGGCCAGATAGCTGTCTTCCAAATTTCTTGGCATAGATGAGTGAGTGCCTCCAGTGCTGCCTCACTTTCTTGACAGATTTCAAATTTCATTCCATCAATTTCTGGTGCCTTGCTCTTTGCCAATTCCTTCAATGCATCTTGGACTTCCTCCTTTATAGTATGTTTGGTTCTTGATCATATTCTAATTTTTACTCTAATGATGACTACATCTTTACTTTTCTGTTCTTTGTTAGAGACGTTCCAAAGATGTTGATTTTGGTTTTTATTTTGGATATGTGAATTTGTTGCTATTAATACCCATCTAAGCATTGCTTTTGTTGTGTCCCAAAGATTTTGATATGCTTGTTTTTAGTCTTATTGGGCTCATGGAATTTTTAAATGAAATTTTAAAAAAAGGTATTCTATTACCAATACTTTTAAAGTAGGGTGTTGTTCAATTTCCATATATATTTTGTTGTTTTGTTTGGTTTTATTTTTTTCTTGATCTTTGTATTGCTGTTTCCTAATTTTATTGCATTGTGATCTGAGAAAATCCTTTGTAGTTTTTCCGATGTTTTAAAATTTATTTAGGATTGCTTTTTGGCCTAA
>NW_006409035.1:320459-322233 GCF_000296735.1 Chrysochloris asiatica | reverse complement strand
GCTACACTCTGTCTCTTGACTAGCACATTTAATTCATTAACATTCAGTGTAATTTTTGATACATATTAATTGAATGCTGTTATTTTGATGTGTGCTTCTTTATGTCAGAACCAATCTGACCACACTTAACAACATTTTTTGTGGTGCTTTTAATTTTTGATTCCATATGATTAATTTTCTTTGCTGAGTTCATTTTGCTTTTGTACTTTTTTGTCACTTACTTTGCTGTTATTGCTGTAATGTTTACTCAATATTAATAATTGTTCTCTTTTTAAAATTGATTAAAGATCTTATTAATTTCCTTCTGGGTTACCCTGTGATTTACTTATTTATTCCCCAGTAAAAATACAGTCTGTTCTATCTTTAAATCGACTTGACTTCCATCTTATTGGATGTTCAGTAATCACAGTACACTCTCTCTTTTATTTTCATTGTCTTCATTACAAATTGATATCTCTGTTTCTCTATATTCATTCAATCTTGTAATTTTGTTTAACTTAGGATACTTATATATTTGGGTTAACTTCTGGATAATGTTGTCATATATGTTGATTTCAGTTTATTATCTGCTGTTGTTGATTCTGTGTCCAAAGAAATGCCTTTAGTATTCTTTTGTAAAATTGGTCTGATTTTTACAAATTCCTTTAATTTCTCTTTGTTTAGAAATGTCTTAATTTCACCATGATATTTGAGAGACAATTTTGCTGGTTATACGCTTCTTAGCTGGCATATTTTTCTTTCAGATTTTTATATGCACCGTCCTTCTATATTCTAGTTTGCATAGGTTTCTTCTGAGAAGTTACAGCTTAGTTTTATTGATTTTCTTTTGTAAGAAAAAATTCATTTATGCTGGGCTGCCTTCAGGATTCTTTCCATGCCTTTGTTTTGATAAGTTTGATTAAAATATGTCTTGATTATTTTCTTGTGGTGTCTATGCTGTTTGACTACCGCTTGTTTGTCAATTTGCCATACTGTGGTGGCTTACATATTGCTTTGATGCCAGGAGCTATGCCACTGACTTTATAAATACCTGCAGAGTTCCCATGGTGGAAAGGTTTCAGTGGTGCTTCAAGAGTAAAAGACTCAGAAGGAGCAATGGACCACTTCTGAATGTCAAGTTACCAAAAAGATTATGAATAGTAGCAGAACATTGTTAAATATATTGTTGAAATAATTTTTAAAATTGAATAGCAGCAAAATATTATCAGATAGAGTGCCAGTAGATGTGTCCCTCAAGTTAGAAGACACTCAAAGCACATCTGGGAAAGATATGTCTCTTCAAAATAGATTTGATCATAATGACATGAGTGCAACAAAGTTTTCTGGACCTTCATTTGTAGATGGGGTACAGCTCCAAATGAGAAAAGCAGTTGAAAATTATGCATCAAGGAAAATTAGAAGTTGTCAAAAATAGAATGGAATCCTTAAAGATGAATATCCCAGGTTTTAATGACCTGAAATGCACGTCTGTTGTCCATTTTGGATCTGACAATCATATGGTTTAATATGCAGAGAATGATTAGTTGAATAGTAATGGCATCACATTCATAATCAAAAAGAACATTTGAATCATCTTGAATGCAATGTTGTCTGTGACAGAATAGTATCTATATGCCAACAATGAAAAGCAGTTAATACTATTTAATACAATTCAAATTTATCCATCAACAACTAAAGCCAATGATAATGAAATTGAAGAATTTTACCAATGTCTTCAGAGTCTTGGTGTGGTGCTGTGGGTTAATGCACTAGAATGCAAGGTCGGTTGAAACTA
>NW_006409035.1:317546-319864 GCF_000296735.1 Chrysochloris asiatica | reverse complement strand
GACAAGGGAAAAAATGGACCAAATTGGATGTCAGATGAGACTCTGAAACTTTCTCTTTAGTGTAGAAAAGTTAAAGCAACTGGAAGAAATAAGGAAATAAAAGAGTGGAACAGAAATTTCTGAGGACTGCTCAATAAGTCAAAGTACACTATTATGATATAATTTGAAAAGACCTGGAGTTAGAAAACCTAAAGGGAAGAACATGCTCAGCATTTCTCCAGAAGAAATAAATGAAGGGAAAACTCAAGACATGACTTGGAATATTGAATTATTCTAAGGGCACAATTTTGAATGATGCACAAAGCTTTAAACAAGATGAAAGGAAAACAGATTAATTTAACCCAAAAGAAATGGTCAAGGTTCAACCCTTACAAGAGATAACATACACTCAAGAACCAATGGTACTGATGGAAGAAGTCCAAGCTTCCTGAAAGCATTGGTTAAAAACAAAAAACAAAAACAAGGCTCCAGAATTTGATCTAGTTTAAATAGAAATTTTCAACAAAAATTTGCAGCATTGGAGGTGCTCAGTAATCTATGCCAACAACTTGGAAGAGATCCATATTTGTGCTCATTCCAAAGAGAGGTGATCCAATGAAATGGGGAAATCACTTAACAATATTACTAATATCAAATGCAAGTAAAATTTTGCTGAAGGTATTTTAAAAAATGGTTGCAACTGAACCTCAACAGTGATTTTGACAAATTCAAGTCACATTCAGAACAGGACATGAAATGATGGATGTCATTGCTGACATCAGATGGATATTGGCTGAAAGCAGAAAGTATCGAGAAAAAAAAAAAGTTTACTTGTAGTTAATTGACTATTCAAAGGCTTTTTACTGCATGGATCATGATAAATTATAGATAAAATTGTAAATAACTGGTTACCTAGAACATTTCATTGTGCTTACGAGGAACCTGTACATAGACCAAGAGGCTGTGTTAGAACAGAACAAGGTGGTACTGTATGGTCAAAAATCATCAAAGGTGTGTGCCAGTGCTGTACCCTTTCACCATATTTATTCAATCTGTATGCTGAGCAAATAATCTGAGAAAGTGGATTACATGAAAAAATGTGGAATCAGAATTGGATGAAGAGTCATTAACAACCTGTGATATGCAGATGACACAACCTTGCCTGCTAGATTGTATAAAGGACTTGAAATACTTACTTATGAAGATCGATAACTACAGCCTTCAATATGGATTACACATCAGTGTAAAGAAAACAACAATCCTCACAATTTGACCATAAATAACATTGATATAAATGGAAAAAAATTGAAGTTGTTTAAGATTTCATTTTGCTTGGATCCAGAATTAACTCTCATGGAAGCAGCAGTTAAGAATTTAAACACTGTATTGCATTAGGCAAATCTGCTGCAAAAGGCCCCTTTTAGGTGTACAAGGGCAAAGATAGTAGTTTGAGGACTAAAGTTCACCTGAGACAAGCCATGGTATTTTCAATAGCCTCATGTGCATATGAAGTCTGGACAATGAATAAGAAGGACCACTGAAAAATTGTTACATTTTGAAAGTTCCATGAACTACCTGAAGAACAAACAATCTATCTTGGAAGAACTACAGCCAGAATGCTCCTTAGAAGTGAGCATGGTGATACTTCATCTCTCATCCTTTTGACATACTTTCAGGAGGAATCAGTCCCTTCAGAAGGTAATCATGCTTGGACAAGTGGAGGATCCGCGGAAAAGAGGAAGATTCCCAGTGAGATGGATTGAAACAGCAGAAACACCAATGGACTTAAAAGTATCTAATCTTGTGGGATGAACAATGACTAGGCAGTGTTCAATTCCATTATGCATTGGTCACTACCATTTGGAACCAACTCAATGGAACCTAATGGCAACAAACATGTTCTTTGTGGTTTGTTCAGTTTCATGAGTGCATATCTTCTTGTCTTTCATGATGTTAGGGAAATTTTTATCCAACAGCTATTCTATAGTTTTCTCTGTGCATTGTTGGTCTCTTTTTGTTGTTTACTTACAATCAGATATGCTATTCCTTTTGATGGTGCATCACATAATTCTTAAGGTTTCTTCTGATTTTCTCCTTAATTATCTATTTTATTGTTCTTCAGTTGGTGTTTATGTCAAATGTCATTCAGTCAGTTCTGACACATAGTGACCCTATAGAAGGTTTCTGAGGAGGGATTTGTGGGTTTGAAACACAGAACTTTCTTTTGGTGGCTGTGGGTTCCCTCTGTGGGTCTGTTTCTAATTGTTGTAGATGGTTTGTTAATGTGTTCTTTTTTGTTCTTTCTTCTTTTTGGATGTGTGTGTTTATTGCAATAAATT
>NW_006409035.1:304875-313616 GCF_000296735.1 Chrysochloris asiatica | reverse complement strand
ACTGAATACTGTAGTCTCTAATCACAGAAAAGGGAGAGGAGGGAGAGAAGAAAAATAATCTGTATCCTAATATGAGTATGACTTTAATGTCCTTTACATTGAGGAATTTTTTGATGATCTGTTCAACACGGTATTTTTTTATTATTATTATTATTTTTAATGTCTGCTCAAGCTTTCTACTTCTCTCTGTGTAAGTTTAGGTAGGCCGTGTTCTTCTAAAAATGTATCCATCTCTTCTAAGTTTTCAAATTTGTTGGAGTACAGCTCTTAATAGTTTTCTGTTACAATCCTTTTTATTTCCTTTGGTTCCATTGTGACATAACCCATGTCGTTTCTAATGTGTGTTATTTGTGTCTTCTTCCTCTTTTCTTTTTTTAGGTGTGCCAATGGTTTGTCAATTTTATCATTCCTTTCAAAGAATCAGCTTCTTGTCCTGTTTATTCTTTCTATAATTTTTAAGTTTTGAATTTCATTAATTTCTGCTCTAATCTTTATTACTTCTTTTCTTCTGGTGACTGTAGGCTTGCTTCATTGGTCTGTTCTAATTGTTGGAAATGCTGTGATAATGTGTTAATTTTGTTTTTTTCTTCTTTTTGCATATGTGCATTTATTGTTCTCTCTGTACTGCTTTAGCCATGTCCCAAAGATTTTGGTATGTTGTGTTTTCATTCTCATTAGTTTCTAGGAACTTTGTGAGTTTACATTTTATATCTTCTACTATCCAGTAGGTTTGAAGCAGGATGTTATTCAATTTCCATGTATTCGACTTTATTTCCTTGGTCTTCCTGTTGTTGATTTCTAGTTTTATATCATTGTGGTCTGAGAAGATGCTGTATAGTATTTTGATGTTTGTAAATTTATGGAGGCTTGTTTGTGGCCTAACACATGGTCAGTTCTGGAAACAGTTCCATGTGCCCTGGTAAAGAATGTGTATTGTGCTGCTGTTGGGTTGAATGCTCGCTACCCATCTGTGAGGTCAAATTGGTTGATTGTGCTGTTTAGTTCCTCTGTATCTTTGTTGAGTTTCTTTCTGATTCTATCCTTTTTCAAAAGTGGCGTATCAAAATATCCCACTATTATTAAGGATTTGTCTATTTCTTTCTTCAATTCTAGTAGGGTTTGATTTATATATCTTTGTACTCTTTCAGTGAGAGTGTAGATATTTATTTTGGTTATGTCATCTTGAGATAGTGTCCTTCTTTATCCTTCTTTATCTCTTATTCTGGTTTTTGCCTTAAAGTTTAGTTTATCAAGGATTACTATTACCACTCCTGTTCATTTTTTATTGCAATTGCTTGTCATATGTTTTTCCATACTTTAACTTTTAGTCTGTTTTTGTCTTTGTATGTATGGTGTGTTTCTTGCAGGCAGCATAGTGATGGGTCTTGTTTTCTTATTTATTCTGCCACTCTGTTTTTTCACTGGTGCATTTAATCCATTGGCATTCAGTGTAATTATTGATAGGTATAGATTGATTGCTGTCATTATGTTTTTTTGGTGGTGGTGTTGGTTCCCTTGGTCTGCATGCCTTCTTGTGCTGAATTCAGGTTTTTTTTGTGTTCTGCATTGTCAGTTTCTTCTTAGCTTTAATGTTTGCATGTTCTTCTTGGATCTTTATTTTCATGGTATGTTGTGAAGTATTAATTTCATTTTAGATTACCCTTGAATCTACTTACTTTTCCCTACATTTATGACAGTCTATTGTATCCTGCAATCAACCTAACTGCACCACCTTGATCACTGTTGCTATATTTTACTCTTCTTTGACATTGTTAATATCTGGATATTTGATTGACCTCCTATTTCTTCTCAATTCTTTGTTTTGATTTTGTTCTGTTCTGGACTCTTCTATCTGTTGATTGAGTTCCGGGTTGTGTTGTCATATCTGTGACTCTCTGGTTGTTTTCTGTTCTTGCTGGTTTTCAGTCCAAAGAACTCCATTTAGGATGTTTTGAAGCACTGAGTTGCTTTTGGCAAAATCTTTTTGCTTCTGTTTATCCTAGAATGTTTTGATTATACTGTCATATTTGATTGACAGCTTTTCTAGATAGGCAATTCTTAGTTGGCAGTTTTTTCTCTTAGGATTTTATATATGTCTCCCCATTGCCTTGTTGCCTACATATTTTATGCTGAGAGATCAGAACTTAATCTAATTTGGTTGCTTTTGTAAGTAACACTTCTCTTTTCCCTGGCTGCTTTTAGGATTGGATTTTCTCCTCTTTGATTTTGGAGAGCTTGATTATGATATGTCTTAGTGATTTTCTCTTGGGGTCTATCCTTATTGGGGTTTGTTCAGCTTCTTGAATTCTTATCTTCTCATCTTTCAAAATGTTAGGGAAATCTTCTTCCAGGAGGTTCTCAACTACCTCCTCTGGATTTTTGTGATTATTCTTGTTCAGGAATGCCAATACTTCTTAAGTTATTCCTCTTCATGTTGTCCAACATGAATTTTAGTTTCTTCAGATTGCTTATCCTTTTTTATGCTTGCTCTTCTTTCTTAGCAATATTAAGAGATATGTCTTCCAGCTCACTGATTCTGGCTTCCATTTCTTCACTTTTACTCCTTTCCTTTTCAGTGTATTGTCCATTTCTGATATTTTATTATTAATCATTTGAACCTCTTTTTGCACACTTTGAATTATTTCTAATGCATATCTATCTTGTTTGATTGCTCCTGTAGCACTTTCCTGACTTCTTCCTATTTTCATTCACCCTTCTGTGAAGTGTGTGAAGATATGTGATTATCATTCTTCTAAATTCCTTCCCAGGCAGATCTAAAGCCTGCTTTTCTTATAATGGGAGGTCTATGCCTCCTTCCAGTTCATTTGTCTCAGTTACACCTTTCTGGATATGTGCTGAGATTTTTTTTTTTTTGGGGGGGGACATTTTCAATAGTTATATGTATTTTCAATGATTAATTGAATGTGTGTTGCTGTATTATTAGGCTTACTGAGTGTCTCCTGATGGATATGGAGATGGACTTTCCTTTTCATATTTCTTAGTACTCAACTGTGAACAATCTTAGGATGTGTTGGCTATCTATGTAATTTATAGCAGGTGGTATTGGCTCCTGCCAGATGGTGGGATATTATAGGGAAGGCTTGTAGTTTGGCTATATGGTCACAATTTCTCTCTTCATGGGTAATGTAGAGTTAGAAAGCTCCCACCTCCAGGAAGAAAGAAAGACCAAAAGGACACAAAACAAAACAAAAGTAAAAGCAAAATGAAGCCAACAAAAACAAAGCCGTAGCATAAAAATCCAGTAGCCTTCAATGTGCAGGTCAGTGTGCATGCACAACAGAAATCTCCAGTGGTGGGTGGAGGTGTCCACTCACTGAGTCTTCCCTCAAGTAACCACTGTGGAGGTGTACAGACAGAGATTGAGAAAAGATTGGCAGAAAGATTGTTCACAATTTTGTCTCTGAATTACGCATATGCACAACATAATTCTCAAAATGACTGTATCCTTGTATATAGTAGTTGGTGTTGGCTCTTGCCTTTTATGTTCAGGTTTTACAGGGTGCACATATGGTTTGGCTGTATGGGCAGACCTGCTGTCTCTTGTTAGATAAAGCAGGAATAAAGGCTACTGCCTAAGTAGGAGAGTCAACTTTAGGGCTAAATCCCAGAGTCAGATGTCATTAGAAACCATCAGAGGAGTAACCTCTAGAACCAATGGGGTTTCTAGCAACTTCCTCTTTGTGCCATGGGAAAATTGTACATTCTGGGTGCAACACTCGACGTTTTGGGGGATGTGCTCCCATATGCATGAAGACACCCTGGCTGGGCAAAGAGAGTGTGCAGGGGAGAGGAGACAAAAAAAAGGTTTAAAAAGTCACACCTCTTTTTCCAGAAGTCACTGGGTGGCTTTCGTGCTGTATTAGTATGCCTGTGGCTTTGCCCTCTGATCTCCACCAAGACTGCGGGCCACAGGCATCATCTTGATTGATTCAGAAATCGAGTTTCTTCTAGCCGCAGTCAGATTTCTCCACCACTAGTTGACCAAAACTGTTTCTGCTTACTTTATATTAGATCTAAAGTTCCGAGACTGTTCCACCAAAGTACTTTCTCAGTTTTTTCGTGCCTCCACCAAGGAGCCTCCACTGAATGTCTCTACTTATCCTGCCCCCAAGCCAGAAGTCCTTATGTTGTTTTTTTAATGATGAATGAGACACCATTTCTGTTTCATTTATCATTCTCAGCATACCATGGGATTGTGAGATTTTAAATGGCCATTTATTTTTGAAGTCACTGATGCCAAGAACATTGATGTTCATATGTGCCATTTTATTTTTTGGTGACTTCTAATTTTCCTAGATTCATACTTCCTATACTTCATGTTCTGATTATCAGTGGATTTTTAGAGCTGTTTCTCTTCTTTTTGAATGTGCTCTCTCAGAAAATGAAGGTATTAAGGACTTTATTCCATTTTTTTCATCATGGTCAACTTTACTTTGAGGAGGCAGCTCTTCTCCAGTTGCATTTGGAGTGTCTTTCAACCTGAGATGCTCATATGCTGGCACTATATCTGACAATATTCTGGTGATCTTCATCATATTTCAATATTCAAAAAACTGGTGATGACAGTGTTCCACTGCTATTCATAAGATTTTCAGTGTCTACATATTCAGAAGAGTTCTGTCTCTCCTTACTAGTCTGTCTTTGTCTGGAAACTCATCTGAAACCTGTCTACTGTGGTAATCCTGCTGGTATTTAAATAATTAGTGGCATATCTTCCAGAATCACAGCAACATGAAAGTTACCATAGTACAACAAACTGACAGACGAGTGGTGGAATGGAATGATGCATATGCTCATATGCAAGTTTAGGCTGAAGCTGAAGAAGGTTAAACAGTCTCCAGGAGCAACAAAATATGACCTTGGACCTATCCCATTTGTAGTTAGAGATCATCTCAAGAACAAATTTCATGAACTGAATGATAATGACCAATGAGGAGAATAGTTGTGGCATGACATCAAGAGTATCATACAGAAAGAAAACAAAAGGTCAGTAAGAAGATAAAAAATGACCTAAAGTACCAAAATGGATGACAGAAGAGACTCTGAAACTTGTTTTCCAGCTTACATATACTAATTAATTGTAAAACATGGGGAGGTAAAGGAGTTGGAAAAATAATTTCAAAGGGCATCTCAAGTTGATGAAATCAAATATTATAATTAAATGTACAACAACATTTTAGAAAAATAAACTGAAGAATATGCTCAGTAATGTTTAAGCAGAAAGAATGAGAGGAAAACTTCAAGCCTCAACTGGCAATATTGAAACATTATATGAGAAAAATATTGAATGATGAAGAAATTATCAAAAGAAAATTGAGGGTATACACAGATTCACTGTACCAAATATACATGAATGGTTGATGTTCAATCATTTCAAGAGGTAGCATATGTTCAAAAGCCAATGATCCTGAATGAAGAAGTCCAAGGCAAAGAAAAAAGATTACAGAATTTATAGAATACAAATTGAAATACTTCAACAAATTTGATTTAGCACTGGAGGCACTCACTTATCTATGCCAAGGAATTTTGAAGATGGCTCCGTGGCCAACTATTTTAAAGAGATTCATATTTGTACCCATTCCAAAAAGAGGTGATCCCAATGTAATGTGGATAATATCATTAATATCACATACAAGTAAATTTTGCTAAACATAATTTTAAAAATGGCTGCTAGAAAATATTTATATGGAACTGCCAGTCTCAAGCCCGTTTCAATGAGGAATATCATTGCTGATGTCTGATAGATATTGACTGAAAGCAGAGACCTAAAATATGTTTTCCTGTGCCTTATTGGCAATGCAAAGTCTTTTGACTGTGTGGACCATGACAAGCTATAAACAGCATTACAGTGAAAGTTTGTTCAAGAATACTTAAATGCACCCATGAGGAATCTGAACATAGACCAACAGGCAGTTGTTTGAACAAAGCAAGGGAACACTGAATGATTAAATATCAGGAAACATGTGCACCAGAATTGTATACCTTCACCATATTTATTCACTCTGTTTGTTGAGCAAACAATCTAAAAAGCTGTATTATATGGACAAAAATGTGGCATCAGGATTGGAGGAAGAGTGATTTAAAACTTGTGCTGTGCAGATGATACAACCTTTTTCCTGAAAGTGAGGAGGACTTAAAATACTTACTGATCAAGATTATTAAAGCCCACAGCCTTCAGTGTGGGTTGCACCTCAATGTAAAGGAAGCGAAAAACTTCAAAACTGGACCAATAAATGGCATCATGATAAATGGAGAAAATATTGATAATATGTGTAGGGTCATCCTATTCTGCCATTTTACCAGAAATTTCTGATGTTTGATTTCTTGACTGCTGCTTCAAGAGTGTAGATTGTGGATTCAACTGATAAGAAATCATTACAACTTGATTATTTTGTCATTTATCATAGTGTTATTTACTGATCCAGTAGTGAGGACTTTTTTGTTTTATGTTGATTTGTATCCAAACTGAAAATTATATTATTTGATATTCATCAGTATATCTTCCTTACTCATGTTTTGAGTGCTTTCCAAACTGAGAGGCTTGTCTTCTGGCACTATATCAGACAACGCTCCAATGATATTCATAAGGTTTTTATGTGGCTAATTTTTTTTCCCAAAGCGACCCATCTGTTCATCATGGGTGATTCTGCTAGTATTTGAAACAATGATGGCATAGCTTCCAGCATTATAACAACACACAAGTCACTATAGTATGATAAACTGACAGACAAGACAGATTAAGGACCCTTGGCATAAGATAATAGAAAATATTTATTGAATGAAGTACACAAAGTTTCAAGGAATTTGTAGAAAAATATTTTGTCTTAACAACATGTTAGGGATTAGAAATAAGGATGGCTAGTCAGTTTTAACATCAAGTACTTTGACTATTTAGGATTCCATGAAATTCTTACCTAAAAGGTATTTGTGTTGTTGTTGTTATGTGCCATCGAGTCGTTTCCGACCCATAGCGACCCTGTATAGGGTTTCCGAGGGTGTAAATCTTTATGGGAGTAGAAAGCCTCATCTTTCTCCCGCGGAGCAGCTGGTAGTGTTGAACCGCTGACCTTAAGGTTCACAGCCCGATTCGTAACCACTACGCTACCAGAGATCCTAGATCTATAGATATTATATGCTGTTGTTATTTTGGGTCAATGAATCACTTCTATCTCTTATTAAACTGTACAGCATTTCCAATAAGCAGCTACTGGGTTTGAACTACTGATTTGTGGTTAGCAATTGTGGTTAGCAATCCAGTACTTCTCCTCTATGTGAGGACTCTCAATATTATATAGGAATTAATTAATTAAACATATTGAAGATATAAAAACAGCACATCTGTTACACTTTTGTTACTTGACTTTGGCTACATTTGTATTGTTCTTTGTTCTTTTCAAGCAGTTTCATCAGATGCATGAAACCAGGAAACCAAACACATATTTCTCAATTTATCCTATTGGGGCTCTCAGAAGAGGCAGAGATGCAGCCCCTCCTCTTTGCACTGTTCCTGTCCATGTACCTGGTCACCTTCACTGGAAACCTGCTCATCATCCTGGCCACCATCACAGACTCCCACCTCCACACACCCATGTACTTCTTCCTCTCCAACCTTTCATTTGCAGACATTTGTTTCACCTCCACCACTGTCCCAAAGATGTTGCTGAACATCCACACACAGAATAAAGTTATTATGTATGAACACTGCATCACCCAAATATACTTTTTTATCCTTTTTGGAGATGTAGACAATTTCCTCTTGACAATAATGGCCTATGACCGGTTTGTGGCCATTTGTCACCCATTGCACTACACAGTTATCATGAACCCCAAGTTCTGTGGTCTCCTGCTTCTGACATCCTGGTTATTGTCTGGCCTGAACTCTCTATTGCTTTCCTTAATGAGTTTACGACTGTCTTTTTGTACAGCATTGGAAATCTCCCACTTTTTCTGTGAGATTAGTCAGGTAGTACAACTTGCTTGTTCCAACACTTTCCTCAATGACTTAGTGATGTATTTTGCAACTGGACTTCTGGGTGTTATTCCACTTATTGGGATCGTTTTCTCTTACAGTAAGATTATGTCTTCCATTTTGAGAATTTCATCAGCTGGTGGCAAATATAAAGCCTTTTCCACTTGTGGGTCTCACCTCTCAGTCATTTCCTTGTTCTACGGCACAGGTCTTGGAGTTTATCTTAGTTCTGCTGGTACCCAAAACTCAAGGGCCACTGCAATAGCCTCAGTGATGTACACTGTGGTCACTCCCATGCTGAACCCCTTTATCTACAGTCTTAGAAATAAGGACATAAAGCAGGGCCTAAGAAAACTTCTCAACTGAGTAAGATTCTCTAGTTTGAAGAATGTTTTTTATTTCTTGAAAGTAGAGAGTTACTCATGAGCAAAAGAGCTCAAAAGCATGAAGATTTAAATCATACATTCATCAGTATGATTCAGATATCTGCATTATTTCCAGAATTCAAATTCAATCTCCTTTAATTTATATAAGTAATTTATTCCTTACTTTTTCTTTCAAAAAGCCAATATATATATATAGTTGTTGTTATGTGCCATCGGTGTGGCACTGTGGGTTAATGTGCCAGACTGCAAAGCCATTTGAACTGCAAGGCCAGTGGTTCAAGCTCACCAGCTGCTCCTTGGAAACCCTATACAGGGTCGCTATGGCACCAACTTGACGGCACTTCACAACAGCAACAAATATATAT
>NW_006409035.1:302898-303888 GCF_000296735.1 Chrysochloris asiatica | reverse complement strand
TGACAGTTTTAATACACCACTTTTGAAAATGGATAGAATAACCAGAAAGAAACTCAACAAAGCCACAGAGGAACTAAACAACACAATCATCCAGCTGGACATCATAGATGTATACAGAGCATTCAACCCAACAACAGCATAATACACATTCTTTTCCAGTTCACATGGAATGTTCTCCAGAATAGACCATGTGCTAGACCACAAAACAAGTCTCCATAATTTACAAACAACAAAATATTACAAAGCATCTTCTCAGACTACAATGCTATAAAATTAGAAATCAGCAGTAGGAACATAGGATAAATAGTCAAATATGTGGAAATTAAATAACACCATGCTGAAAAGCTATTGGGTTGTATAAGAAATAAAATGTGAATTCACAAACTTCCTTGAAAAAAATGAGAACTAAAACACAATATTTCAAAATCTTTAGTACATGGCAAAAATGCTGAGAGGACAGTTTATTGCAATAAATACACACATTCAAAAAGAAGAAAGAACCAAAATCAACACATTGACACAACATCTCCAACAACTAGAAACAAATAAGAAAAGTAAACCCACAGTCAACAAAAGAAATAAATAATAAATATTAGAGCAGAAATAAATGAGATAGAAAACAGAAAAAATATAGAAAGGATCACCAGGACAAGAAGCTGGCTCTTTGAAAGAATTAATAAAATCGAGAAACCACTGGTAAACCTAAAAAACAAAAGAGGGAGAAGACACAAATAACACATATAAGAAATCATATGGGTAATGTCACAACAGAACTAATAGAAACAAAAAGGATAATAACAGATTATGAATAGTTGTACTCCAACAAATTTGGAAACCTAAAAGATATGGAAACATTTTTTACAAAAGCATGACCTACCTTACACAGAGTGAAGTATACAACATGAATGGACCTATAACAAAAGAAGAAATTGATCAGGTCATCAAAAAATTCCCAACAAAAAAAAGTCCAGCATTGGCTACCCAAAATGG
>NW_006409035.1:297801-302288 GCF_000296735.1 Chrysochloris asiatica | reverse complement strand
ATAAATAAATAAAATAAAATTTCAGTAAGACTACATGAAAAAAAAAAGTCCAGGTCCAGATGGCTTCAATGGTGAGTTTTATCAAACATTCAGGGAAGAGTTGTCACCAATTCTACTCAAATTATTCCAGAATATAGAAGAGGGTGGAAAACTTCCTAATACATTCTATGAAGCAAGCATAACCCTCATACCAAAACCAGAGAAAGACAACACTAAAAAAGAAAAGTATAGACCAATATCACTCATGAACATAGATGCAAAAATTCTCAACAAAATCCTAGCCAACATTATTCAACAATTGTTGTCATTGTTGTTAGGTGCCATCAAATCAGTACCAACCCATAGCAACCTTATGTATTCAACAATACATTAAAAAAATAATACATCATGACCAAGTGGGATTCATATCAATGATTCAAGGATGGCTAAACATTAGAAAACAATCAAGGTAGTCCACCATATAAATAAGAGAAAGGAAAAGAACCATATGATCACATTGACTGATGCAAAAAGGTGTTTGACAAAATCCAACATCCATTCCTGATAAAAACAAAAACAAAAACAAAACAAAAAAAACTCAGCAAAGTAGGAATTAAAGAGAAATTCCTCAAAATAATTAAAAGCATATATACAAAACCAACAGCTAACATCATTCTCAATGGAGAGAAACTGAAAATCTTCCCCCTGTGAGCAGGTACCAGACAAAGATGCCCTTTATC
Source organism: Chrysochloris asiatica (assembly GCF_000296735.1). NCBI lineage: Eukaryota > Metazoa > Chordata > Mammalia > Afrosoricida > Chrysochloridae > Chrysochloris > Chrysochloris asiatica. The sequence continues at coordinate 301,569 of NW_006409035.1, read as the reverse complement.
ACCACTCCTAGTCAATATTCTTTCAATGAAAACATAAGGACAAATTTAAAGGCTCTAATCCAGGGCAGCATAGTGGTTACGAGTCGGACTGCCAATCTCAAGGTCAGCAGTTCGAAACTACCAGCTGTCCCGCTGGAGAAAAATGAAGATTTCTGCTCCCGTAAAGATTTACAGCCTGAGAAACCCTGTATAGGTTCGCTATGAGTCTAAACCAACTCCACGGCACATAACAACAACAACAACAACAACAACAATCCAGGGCACACCCAATCTGCCAAACTAACAAAAGAAGACAAAGTCGATGATTGGGACAGTCTAAAAATTAGAAACTTATGTGCATTAAAGGACTTCATGAAAATAGTAAAATGGAGGTCACAGAATGGGAAAAAAATCTTTTTGCAATGACATATCAGATAAGGGACTAATTTCTAAAATCTATAGGAAACTCGAGCATCTCTATAAGAAAAAGACAAATAACCCATTAAAAAATGGGCACAAGACATGAATAGACACTTCACAAAGGAATACTTTTGGGCAGCCAACAAACACATAAATAAATGTTTACGATCATTAACAATTTGTTGTTGTTGTGAAGTGCCATCAAATTAGTTCCAACCCATAACGACCCTGCATAGGGTTTCCAAGGAGCAGCTTGTGAGCTTGAACAGCCACCTTGCAGTTAGAGAGATGCAAATCAAAACAACAATGAGATATCATCTCATACCAGCAATAACAGCAAAGATCAAAATGCAGAGGACACTAAATGCTTGCGAGGATGTGGAGAGACTGGGATCCTCCTCTTACATTGTTGGTGGGAATGCAAAGTAGTCCAATCATTCTGGAAAACAGTATGGTGCTTCCTCAGAAGGTTGGAAATAGAGATACCTCATGATCCAGCAATTCCTCTATTTGCTATAAATCCACAAGAAATATGTTCCATAACACAAATAGATATATACACACTAATGTTCATAGCAGCACTATTTACATTAGCAAAAAGATGGAGAGAGCATAAGTGCCCATCAAGAATGGGTGAACAAACTTTGGTACATATACACAATGGAATATTATGCTACCTTGAAGAATAACTATAAATAATTATGTGGTTGCTAGCCACCACATAAAATGGATAAACCTTGAAGACATTATGCTGAGTGAAATTAGTCAGTCACAAAAGGACAAATATTGCGTAAGACCATTATTGTAAACACTTAAGAAAAGCTACCCTCTGTAAAAGGAGGGGGGATGTAATTCTTTGTTCGTTACCAGTACGTGTGGGGTAGGGGGTTTTGAGGGAGGTGGATGGAGGTGATGATAGAATGCAGTGTAGGGGGCAGACACATCATACTTCAGGTGTTGGGGAGGCCAATACACAAGAAGGGGAGGGGGTGGAAGAAAATGGTAGATAGGGGAACACTGAAACGGGTTTGCATGTGCTAAATGCAACAGAGGTAAATAGAAATGCATGCTCAAACTTGGAACAACAGGGTTCTGTGATACAGGGATCGAGGCATAGTCTAAAGAGGGGAAATAATACTGAGATGCTTGACTGTCTTATTACTATTGGTATCCCTTGCCTACTATTGTAAAATAGACACTTGAGTGGGATAGAAAGGAATGTCAGGAAAAATGATCACAGAAAGCTTGTAAGCCTGTCTTCAACCTATAACTGACTGGAATACTTAAAAGGGGTTCTATAATGTGCCCATTGAATAGGCCTCTTGTGGAGTCTTTGCAGTGTATACCACCTTAAATGGAATGCAGAACCATCTGAGGTGGGACATTACCACCAGAAAGAACAAACAAACCAGCCTGGAACAGCTAGATTGACAGAAGATACATCTTCAAAGAAAGAATATCAGGATATACCCCAAATAAAAATGGTAATATGATTGGCTACTATAAGAATAAGCAAGTTGTTCACCAGGAAGCCATCAAGGGAAGCAATCAAGTTTCTTCAGGGCAAACCCTTAAGACTGAAACTCAAAGGGAATACATGTGCAGGCATGTGAGCTTGCTGGTCTACTGGAGAGTGGTAGAAGGTCTACCAATAGAGGTCTACTGGTCACATTGGTCTACTGGAGAGTGGAAGAAGAGGAAAGGCAGCAATAAAGAAATGGGCTGAGTTCAAACATATTCCACAGACTCCGACTGAGCTGGAGCTGAGAGAGAGAATAGGAAGGGCTGGTTGGTTTAAAGTGTGGTGATATATGAGGACACCTGAGCCCATGGACAAAGACAGAACCACAAAGGGCTAGAGCTGAGACTAAAGCATCCAGATGATATGAAGTGAGGAGAGATGCACAAGAACAAACTTGCAGATAGCACCCATTTGACCTAGCCTCGATGGATTGATAATCAGAACTTGACTAGAGAAAAATGAAAAAAAAAAAAAAATTTTTTTTTGATGAAGGAAATGAAAGTAAATTGCTACAATTTGATGAACTTGTCCTATATTCATGTAGGTAGTAGCTCAAAATACCAACAGAGAGGGAAGGAGTCTTTATATCAAGTATAACTTAGACATTGGCTACCTAAAGTGAGGGGGTGATAAAGGCACGAAGTGACTGCCTTACAAAGTTTCAAGAGGGAGTTTAGTTTAAGAGTGTTTGGGGGAAGATAGAGTTCCCACTGAACTGTTTTCATCGTGACTAGATGGGTCTGGTAAAGAGATGGGGATAAGATTCTTATGATTCAATATTGAGCAATTGTTAACGTGACAAATTGTGACTGTCACAATTGTAAAGGTAGAAATTTTGTAACAAAAATGGGGGAGTAGTTAATCTATAGTCCAGAAACAGAGAACCCTAGGACCATCAAGGGAGAAGAGCACAAGCAGATTGTGGTACCATATCCAGAGAAGCAGTGACACCAGAGATGTAGGCAGTGATGGAGTAATGGAGAGAGGGAGCATCTGAAGACTCTAGATTCATGGAAAGAGAGGGACTGAGAGCTGGTGGCCAGGAGGCAAACTTGCAGAATGTACCCTTTGGTGGTTTAAATTATTATATATGCCTGAGTGTTTTTAAAATTTTTTATTTCAGCTTCAGCATGAACTTGATTATTAGCAATTGAATGTGTGTTCCAAAGTCATCCTTGGACGTTGTTTTGGCTTATGATTTTGAGCTTTTCTGCTGTCTGTTCCCACAGATGTAGTCTACTTTATTCCAGTGTATCACATCTGTTGATATCCATGTAAATAGTCACATTTTATATTGTTTTCAAACTATATTCATATTGTTTGAAAAGGTATTTGCAATGATTAAATCATTTGTCTTGAAAAATTCTATCAATAGATATTCAGGATCATTTGTATCACCAAGGCCATGTTTTCTAACTATCATTCCTTCTCTTTGTTTGCAACTTTTCTGAAGCATTCTGGCTGTACTTAATTTCCACACAGATTTGTTTGTTCTTCTAGCATTCCATAATACTTTTAAGTTTCTTCCACAGAACCATAACTCAAAAGCATCAAGTCTTCTACAGTCTTCTTTATTTATTGCCCAACATTCACTTGAAATGAAGCTATTGTAAATACCGTGACTTGCATAAAGTGTACCTTAGTCCTCAAAGTGACATCTTGCTCTTGAAAATTTTAAAGCAGTCTTGTGCAGCATACTTGCCTAATTTATTACATCATTTTATTTCTTGATCACTACTTTCTTAAGTGTTGTAGTGGAATCCATGCAAAACGGAGTTTTCAACAACTTCAGTTATTCTCCATTTATCATTTTATTATTTAATGGATTTTTGTTTCTTTACATTGAG
>NW_006409035.1:287999-297176 GCF_000296735.1 Chrysochloris asiatica | reverse complement strand
CCACAAGGATGGTGGTTCAAACATACCAGCCACTCCTTGGAAACCCTATACAGGATTGCTATAAATCAGAAATGACTCAATGGCACTTATTAAAAACAACACAACTAGGAAGACCAATTAATAGAACTATTATTCCAATTTAGACAATAACAACTAGGTCTTGTGATGAAGAAATTGAAGAATTCTACCAACTTCTTCAGCCTGAAATCGATCAAATATGAGATTAAAATGTATTGATAATTATATGAGATTAAAATGTATTGATAATTATCAGTGATTGCAATGCAAAGGTTGGAAACAAAAAGAAAGGATCAGTAAATGTTAAATATGGCCTTGGTAATAGACAGGATGCTAGAAATTGCATGATAGAGTTTTTAAAAACCAATGACTTGTTTATTACAAACACTTTTTCAAACAACATAGAAAGCAACTATACACATGAATTTCATTCAGATGAAACACACAGAAATCAAACTGAGTACATCTATGAATAGAATATAGAAAAGCTCCATGTTATCTGTCAAAACAAGGGCAAGGGCAGATGGTGGAAGAGTCAATTGCTCATATGAAAATTCAGGCTGAAGCTGAAGAAAATTAAAAGAAGTCCACCAGAGCCAAAGTATGACCTTGAACACCTCCCACCTGAATTTAGAGATCATCTGAAAAACAGATTTGGTGCATTAGACACTAAAAACCAAAGGCCAGAAGAATTGTGGGATGGCAACAAGAACATCATAGGAAGAAAGTAAAAAATCATTAAGAAGAGAAGGAAGAAAGAAAAGGCCAAAATAGATGTAGTTAGATGCTCTGAAACTTGCCTTCCAGTGTACAGATGTTAAAGAAAATGGAAGAGATTAGTAAGTAAAAGAGATGAATACAAAATTTCAAAACGTAGCTTGATAAGACAAAGTCAAATATTATAATGAAATGTGCAAATGCCTGGAGTTAGAAAATCAAAAGGAAGGAAAATGCTCAGCATTTCTGAAGCTAAGGAAACTGAAAAAAAAAGTTTAAGGCTTGACTTGCAATACTGAAGGATTCTATGGGGCTCTGATAGCACAGTGGGTATGAATTGGACTGCAAACAACAAGGTCAGCAGTTCGAAACTACCAGCTGTTTCACATGAGAAAGATGAGGCTTTCTGCTCCCATATATATACACAGTCTCAGAAACCCTGTACAGGGTCTCTATGAGTCAGAACTGACTCCATGGCATATAACCACCAAAAACCATGGGCAAAATATTAATGATTCAGAAAGCATCTAATCAAGATTTAGCACAGATTCACTGTACAAAAAAAAAAAAAAAAAAGGTCGATGTTCAACCATTTCAATAGATAGCATATGAACAACAGCCAATGATACTGAAGGAAAAACTCCAAGGTACATTAAGGGTTTTGTCAAAGAACAATGCCCCTGCAACTGATGGAAAACAAATTGAAATCTTGCAACAAATAGAAGCAGTACAAAAGTCACTTACTTATCTATTCCAATAAATTTGGTAGACAACTACCTGGCCAACTGACTGGAAGAGATCCATATTTGCTCCTATTCCAAAGAGAGGTGACCCAATGGAATGCAAAAATAATCATATAATATCGTTAATATCACATACAAGTAAAATTTTGCTAAAGATAATTAACAAATGACTGCAACCACACATTATCAGAGAATTTTCAGAAGCTCAAGACAGTTTCTAAAGGGGACAGAGAATGAGGGATATTCTAAAGGGGATATAGAATGAGGGATATCATTGTTGGTGTTATGTGGATCTTGACTGAAAGCTTAGGATCCTAGAAAGATGTTTACCTGTTCTTTATTGACTATACAACGACTTTTGAATATGTGGATCATGACAAGCTATGGACAGCATTGTATACAATGAGTATTCTGAAACACTTAATTGTCCTCATGAAGAAGCAGTGCATACACCAAGAGGCAGTTTTCAAATAGAAGAAGGGTACATTGAACGGTTTAAAATTTGGAAAGGTGTGTGTCAATGTTGTGTCAGTTCGCCATACTTACTTAATCTGTATGCTGGGGAAAAAAAACTTGAGCAGCAGAATTACAAGAAAAGAAACGTGGCATCAGGAGTTCGAGGAAGACTCATTAACAACCAGCAATATGTTGATGATACAACCTTGCTAGATGAAAGCAAAGAATTTTAATTTTTTACTGATGAATATCAAAGACCTCAGCCTTCAGTATAGGTTGCACATCAATGTGAAAAAAACAAAAACTTCACCAATTGACCAACAAACAATGTTCATTTAAAGGTAAAAAGATTCAAGTTGTCAAAATCTTTAGTTTTCTCAAATCAACCATCACCACTCATGGAAGCAGCAGTCAGGAAATCAAATGACGCATTGCTTTAGGCAAATCTACTGTACAAAACCTCTTGAAATTTGAACTGCTCACCTTGAGGTTAGCAGCCTTACTCATAACCGCTATGCTACCAGAGCTCCTTGGACCAATAAATAGCATCATGATAAGTGGGTAAAAGATAAAAGTGTCTGGCCTGACAGACAAACCTTATGAACATTCTGTAAAACCGCAAAATAAAAGGATGCAACTACACATCAAAGACTTCATTTTGCTTGAATCCACAATCAAGAGTCATGGAAACAACATTCAAGAAATCAAACAAGCTATTGGAGTACACAAATCTGATGCACAAAAACCCTTTATAGTTTTCAAGAGCAAAGATATGTTTGAGTACTAACATGTGCCTAACTCAAGCCACGATATTGTCAATTGCCTCATATGCATGTGAATATTAGACAATGAATAAGGAAGAATGGAGAAGAATTGATGCATTTAAGTTGTGGTATTGGAGAAGATTGTAAGTACCACAGACTGCCAGAAGAACAAACAAATCTATGCTGGAAGAAGTACAGCCAGAAAGCTCATTGGAAGCAAGGATGGCGATACTCTCTCTTTAATCCTTTGCTCTTGTTATCAGGAGATACCAGTCACTGGAGAAGGAAATCATGCTTGGTAAAGTGGAGGGTCAGCAAAAAAGAGAAGATCAACAACAAGATTAATTGACACTGTAGCATCAGCAATGGGCTCATGTGTAACAGTTATGAGGCTAGCACAGGACTGTATAGTGTTACTGCTGTGCATAGAGCTCACTGTGAGTCAGAACCTACTCAGTCGTACCTAGCAGCAACATACATTGATTTGCCACTTATCTCTCAGTGACTAACTTTCTTCTCCATTCAAACTTCCTGGTTTAATTCACTCTGGTCCCGATGTCCCCAGAATATACCCTCATTGTACCTTTTATTTATTTATTCTTTTCATTTAAAAATAACTTGGTGCCTTTTCTAGGTAGATTAGTTAGTAAATGGATTTGAATACATGAGGTCATCATAATAATTTATTTCTGTCCAAACAAGCTTGCATTTCTTATTTGTTTCAAGGGAATTTTGTGATTTAGCATTCTAGATTGTCAAGTTTCAACATTCTCTCTTTTGGTAAAGTGAAAAGAAATAATTCAGAAATGAAAATTTTGTCCAACTTTTACATCTTTCCACACCCCGTTCTTTTAATTAACATCTCCTCATCCTTCATTTCTTCTTTCAAATGGCTCCCCCTGAGAAGTATTTCTCTCTTCTCCTAATAATTTCATCTATATTGGATCCTTTTGTAATATGCACGCACAACTTTCTGAAATTGCTATTCATAGTGTAAAAAATTCTGAAGTAGAAACATTCTTTCTGCAAACACTTATCATGTCACATGTGTCACTGTTTAAATGATCAATTCATCCTAAAGGCGAATAATATAATGATTAATATGTTAATATACTTACCAATGCTAATTGCCATCAAGCCGATTCTGACTTATAGTGACTGTGTATAAAGTTTTCAAGGCTATAGATTTTTAAGAGCAGAATGCCTCATCTTTTTCCTATGGATTGACTGGGGGCTTGAAACACCAACCTTGTGATTAGCAGTCCTGTGCTTATGTTACAGCATGAGAAGGTGTCATTCTATCAATATGTTATGTTATGTTATGTTATGGCTTTTTATTGACATACTATACTATATGACATAATGATATTATTAAATAAACTTTGACTACTACAAAAAAAATCATTCTTGTACAAGAATGTCTTCCCGTCTAGATAGAAATCTAAAATTCTGAAATCTAATTTCTTAGCTCATTGTGATATGTATATGTGTTGTTGCTGTTGTTGTTAAGTGCCGTCGAGATGGTTCCGACTCATAGCGACCCTGTATAGGGTTTCTGAGGAGCAGCTGATGAGCTTGAACCACCGACATTACAGTTCAAATGGTTTTGTAATCTGGTGCATTACCCACAGTGCCACACCAAGACTCGTGTAGACACTAATTAACGCTATTTTATAATTCTCTGTCCTGGTACCCTATTGACAAGGATGACTTTCTATTTACTCAGGATCTACTATAACAATTATTATGAAATTATGGATTATTCTGAAGGCTGGAGACACACCAAAAGAGAGGTGACCACTTACTGAGAAAAATGAGTCCAGTAGGAAAAGAGTAGTACACTGAACTGTAAATGGTCTCCAAAGCACCAAAATGGGCACAAATTTGTATTTTTTTCTCTTGTAGCTCCAGAGAAATATATTTCTAAGGGAGTATAAAACCAAATAAGACTTCATTAATGAGGCAAGTGGGAATTTATCCACTAAAGCCATAGACTTGTGAATATTTCTCCTATACTGGCTCAAATCTATTTGACTCTTTCCAGCTGATAAGAAAACAATTATATCTACCAGAGGCCTCATGAGTGGGTTCATCTCCCTTCCCTTCCTAGGGTCATAGCTTTCTACTTCAGCAGTGGTACAAGAAAGAAATAGTGTTGCTGAAGTCAGACTCTTCCCTGATAATGTCTGGATGAGCTGCAGCATCATCACAGGTGCTGGGAAATTTGGTGTGAGTGTGGGCCCTCTTTTACTGATGTTAACTATGGGGGTATCAACAGGAATAACAAATAATGGCAAGTTCAGTGATATAAAGTCCTGATATATTAAAGTCCCTGAGTCTAGAGGGTGATTCTGGTTATACTAAAATGACTTCTTTTTCTAATCTGTCTTTTCTGGTTTGAATCTCTTTCCTGTTACTCTCACCACACTCTTTTCCCCACCATTGTTGGAAGTATATGTTTAACCTCATTCGACTGTTTATTTATTTATGACTCATGAGATATTCATTCAACACTAAATTATATTTTGGAAGCAAATATAATTTAGTGTGAAACAAGATGTAAGACATTGTTCCTTCTCTCAAGGGTCTGCATTGCCATTATTTGTTATTCCTGTTATTACTCTACAGGGTAAAAGACATAAATAAACAAATGCTGCATTCTGCGATGGCAGTACAATCCTCGTGAAGTGTGTCATACAGTTGCCCTCTTCCTGGGAACTAAGTGAAGACTACACAGAGAGACTTATGATTGTACTGAGTTTTGAAGGTGGAGGCAGTAACGTGTGTATTTATTAAAACGTAAAGTATGCTTAGGAAAGGTAGAGGGTCAGCAAAAATAGTGGAAGACCCTCAGGGAGATGGACTGACACAGTGACACCAACAACGGGCTCAAGTACAGCAACAATTGTAAGAATGGTGCAGGACTGGGTAGTGTTTCGTTCCGTTGTACACAGGGACACTATGAATCGGACCCACTCGAAAATACCTAACAGCAACAAGGTGTGCTTAGAAAATTACACATAGAAGTTAATATCTGATTAACAATGAAGACAAGGATGCAAAATGAAACATGAGGATGGCCTGGTAACAATGTGGACTTATAGATTGGCTACAGTGTCTACAGTTACTTGTGAAATTAGTGAAGAGTCCGTGCATAGTTTATAACAGAAGATGCCCACTGTTGGGTTCACTCTGTGGTGAGGTTGCCCTCTGAGGAACAGATTATTCCTATTGTCAAAACCACAGAAAGATGAGGGATCAAAATAGCATAGTAAAAGGGGGAAATGATTCTGTAAGGGGCTGAGTCACAGCATATCCAAAGATCCACAGAGTAATATGAGGCTCACTTGACATTTAAAACTCATTATTTTATTTAACTATTTAATTCCACTATGAAATTGGTACCATAATACTGATTTTAGAAAAAAGTATTTGAACTTTACAGCAGTGATTTTGCTTGTACTAGATTGGTAGCCGGAGTCCTGGTGCGGAGCTGTGAGTTAGTGTGCTGGACTACAAGGTTGCTTTCAATTTCAAGGTTGGCAGTTCAAGGTCACCAGGCATTCCTCAGAAACTCTATACAGGGTTACCATGTGTTGGGACCAATTTGAAGGCACTTAATCAAGCCAAGGCTGGTAGTGGCGTCTGGGTGAAGTTACAGCTGACTGTTTCCAAGGTATTTGTTTTTAACTAATAGTTTAAAGTTTTAATACACTTCTATTTTTTTTAACTTATTTATAGTAACAGAAAAATTGTAAATATAATATGGACAATTCCTATAAACCCCACACTCAGTCCCCTATTATCATCAGCTTTCATCTAGAATCCCACATTGTATTTATATGTCATTATCTCCTTAGAATTCTCTGAGTATCACAGGTTTTCTGTATTACTTATTTCAGTGGCCATGATGGTGTTGAGGAGGAGTTGTTGTTAAGTACCATCAAGTCTGTTCTTATGCAAATCAAAGGAATTTGGAAGCTTTACATCTTTGAGGGATTAGAAAGTCTCATCTTTCTACCATGGAGCAACTGATGTGCTTGAACTACCAACTTTGTGGTTCAAAGTTCCTTGCTTACCCTACAGAGTCATAGCGCTTCCATGTTGAAGAGTACTGGTCAAATATTTTTAAAATGGTCTCTCAGTTGGTATTTACCTCTTGTGTTCTCATGATTAGATGAGAATTCTTTTTCTTTCTCTTTTCTTTTAAGAAGGAGGAAGACAACAGGGATTAAGTACTATTTTCATCTCTCATTTATTTCAAAGTTTGTATAATAGCTGGCTTGGATTTTGATTGGGATTGCATTAAGGTATAGATCAAGTTGGGAAGGACTAATATCTTTACAATATTATTGAGTCTTCCAATTCATAAACGTGCACTATCTCTCCATTTATTTAGTTATCCTTTTATTTTTCTCACAAGTATATTTTAGCATTCAGTCTATCAATTTTGTATGAATTTTGTTTAATACTTAAGTGCTATTGTAAAGATATATGTAGTGTTTTGTTAAGTGTCCTCCAGTCAGTTCTGACTCATAGCAACTCTGCATAGGGTTTTCAAGGAACTGTCAACTTTGTGGTTAGTATATATATATATATGGAAAACTATTCACTACTATGCATTTATCTTGAAAGTTGTCACCTTGCACTCCTTATTCCAACATTTTTTTTTTTTACTGTTCTTCATTGGGATCTCCACATAAAAATGATATCTTCTGTGAACAAAGACAGTTTGTTTCTTCCTTCCAATCTGTACACTTTTTATTTTTCGTGTCCTTGTACTAGTTAGGAATTCCGGTACAATGTTAACTAAGAGTGGTAAGAGCGAACATCTTTGCCTTATTCCTGATTTTCAGGGGAGGAGCCAATTTTTTCACTAATGAGCATTATCCTAGCATTACATTTTTGTGGATATTGTTAATCAAGATATGAAGTTTCATGTATTTCTATTTTTTGGAGAATTTTTTAATGTAAGTTATGATCTTGAATTTTATCAATGCTTATTGAACTTAGATTGAAATAATTCTATATTTTTCTTTAGTCAGTTTATATAAGATATTACAATAATTCATTTTCAAATTTTGAACAAGTCATTTATAGACTAAATCCTATATTTTCATAATTGTTGAATTTAATTTGCTAAAATTTTGTGAGAGGATTTTTCATTCATGTTCATGAAGTATATTGGTCTGTAGTTTGCTTTGCTATAACATCTGCATTTGTTTTTGCTTCTTTTTTATGTTTTTATTGTGGACTGAGTGATAGTTTAAATGGGAAAACATTGCTTTTACACTCATCATTTAATTGCAATGATTACAATCTCCTCCGTGCATCATCATTCAACAGTATTTTTGCTTCTACTCTGTTTTGTTTTCTCTTTTGGGAGGCATGGGGGATGTACACAAAAACACTCAAGAATATATAATAATTTAAACAACGAAAGGGCACATTCTGCAAGCCTGCTTACTGGCCACCAGCACTCAGTCTTTCTCTTTCCATGAGTCTAGAGTCTTCAGCTGCTCTCTCTCCATGTCTTCATCACTGCCTCCATCTTTGGTGTCACTGTTTCTCTGGGTAGGGTCTCACATTCTGCTTTTGCTCTTCTCCCATGATGACCCCAGAGTCCTCTGCTCCTCTACTGTAAGATCAACTACTCCCTTCTTTTTGTTACAGAACTTCTACCTTTATAGTTGTGACAGTTGCAATTAGTCATGATAACAATTAGTCACTATTGAATTGTAAGTATCTTATCCCCATCTCTTTTCACCAGACCTATCTAGAAAAGATGAAACTATTCAGTGGAGACTGTACCTTCCCCTGCACACTCTTAAACTAAACTTGCTCTTGAAAACTTGTAAGCCAGTCACTGTATCTGGTTTTGATATTAGAATAACGATGACATCACAGAATGACTTGGAATATCTTTCCTCTGTTCTTATTTTCTAGAATAGGTTCTGGAGGATTAGTATTTCTTCTCTGAATGTTGGTAGAAGCCACTAGCATTTCACTAACATATTTAATAATTACTGTTCACATACCAAGATGTCTCACAAAATCTTTGGATTTTGAAAGAAAAAAACTTTCAGTGCAAGTATTATGTTTTAATTATCTGCTAGGATTCTATGTGTGCTTCAGTGATTTACTGAGCTTTTTAAGTTATCTTTAAAATATGCATATTAAAATCTTTAAGTTATAAAGATTGAAAATATTTATATAGGTGTGTTTCTGGATACTGTGGGGTTTACAAGTAAGGACTGAAAGAATGCCAGCTTTTAGGCAATCTGCTGACTCATCATTCCCTCTGTGAATCTTAAATTGTTATTGGTAAGTGCTATCAAGTGGATTCCAACTCATAATAACCCTATGCATAATAGAACAAAACACTGCCAGGTCCCACAACATCCTCATAACTGCTGCTATACTTGAGTCCATTGGTGCTGCCAGTGTGACATCCATCTCATTAGGTGTCTTCCTCTTTT
>NW_006409035.1:284479-287127 GCF_000296735.1 Chrysochloris asiatica | reverse complement strand
CCATAGCTTTATCATGATTCACAGTTGATAACCTTTGCATAGTCAACAAAGCACGAATAAAGATCTTTCTGGTATTCTTTGCTTTCAGCCAAGATCCATCAAACTTCACGGTGATATCCCTAATTCCACATACTCTTCTAAATTCAGTCTGAATTTATGGCAGTCCCTTGTCTATGTACTGTTGCAACCATTTTTGTATTATTTTCAGCAATATTTGAATCTTAAATAGCTTTTCAAAATCATCTTTCTTCCCTTTTTGTCTACTTCATTACTTTCTACCTCTCAATAGACTAGCATTCTCTCCTCAGTCACAAAAGAATAAATGCAACACAAAAATTCCCTGGCCCAGAGACGGCTGGTCCTTGAGATACTCACAGCCATGACTACCCCATTGAAATCCCAGAATTACAAAACTCAGTTCTTAGAGGAGAGTAAAACAAATTAGTTCATCTGTAGAGTGTCCTTTGATTTTGTATGTGATCAGCCTTAGGTGCATGGTTACATGATACAATATTGTGGCTGAGTGTTCAGATGGTGGTTTTTGTTGTTAGACGCCTTCAAGACTGTACTGATTCATAGCCACCTTATGCACAACAGAACATAGCACTACCCTGCCCTGTGCCAATCCAAAAGCTATGCTTAAGCCCATTGCTGTTGACACTGAGCCAATATATCACCCTGGGATTCTTCCTCTTTTTTGAAGACCCATCACTTTACCAAGCACTTCTTCATGGACTGGTCCCTCCTGATAACATGTCTGAAGTGTGAAAGACAAAGTCTGGCCATCCTGGCTTCCAAGGAGTATTCTGGCTATACTTTCTCCAACACATATTTACGATACTTTCAATATTCTCTTCCAACACCATAAGCAAATTCTTCTATGGTCTTCATTATTAATTGTCCAACATTCACATGCATATGAGGTTATTGAAAATAATATGACTTGGTTCATGGTCACCTTAGTACTCAAACTGATATCGTTGCTCTTGAACACTTTTAAGAGGTCTTGTGAAGCACAGAATGCAATATGTTGTTTGATTTATAGACTTCTGTTTACATGAGTGTTGATAGTTGATGTGCACTAAATGAAGTCTTCAACAACTTCAAGCTCTTCTCAATTTATCTTGATGTTATTTATTGGTCCAGTAGTGAGGATTTCTGTTTTCTTTGCATTGAGGTGAAACTGATACTGAAGGCTATGGTCTTTGATATTTGTGTATAAATATTTTACGTTTTCTTCACTTTTAGCAGGCAAAGTTGTATCATTTGCATATCACATGTTGTTAATGAGTCTTCCTCCAATCTTGATGCCATGTTCTTTTTCATATAGTACACCTACTCAAATCATTTGCTCAGTCTACAGATTGAACAAGATATTTTCTGATTTTAAACCATTCAATGTTCCCATTGCTCTGTTCAAAAAATTGTCTCTTGGTCTATGTACATGTTCCTCATGAACACTATTAAGTGTTACAGAACTCATTCTCCACAATGTTGTCCATAGCTTGTCATGATCCACACAATCGAAAGCCTTTGTGTTGTCAATAAGGCACAGGGAAATAATTTTTGTGTATCGTCTACTTTCTGTCAGTATACATCTAACATCAGTAATGATATCTGTCATTGGATGTCCTCATCTGAACCTCTGGCAGTTCTCTGTCAATTTACTGTTTCAGCCATTTTTGAATTATCTTTAGCGAAATTGTACTTTCAAGACATATTAATGATATTGTGCTATGAATTCCACATGCCATTTGTCCACCTCTCCTATGCATGGGCATAAATATGGATCTCTTCCAGTCAGGAAGTTGCTTCCAAATATCATGGCTTAGAAGAGTGAATGTTTCCATTGTTTAATCAGTTTGTTAAAAGATTTCAATTTGTATCCCATAAATTCCCAGAGCCTTGATCTTTGACAATGCCTTCAATACAACGTGGACTTCTTTCTTCAGTATCATCAGCTCATAATCATATGCAACCTCTTGAAATGTTTAAACATCAGCCATTTCTTTTTGGTACAGTGGCTCTGTGTGTACCCTCTATCTTCCATTGATACTTTCTACATCATTCAGTATTTTACGCATAGATTCCTACAATATTGCCAGGCAAGACTTGAATTTCTTCTTTAGTTCCCTCAGCTTGAGAGATGTTGAACATGTACTTTCCTTATGGTTTTCTAATTACAGGTCTTTTCACATTTTGATATAATACCTGAGCTGCTCTTTGAAAATTTCTATTCAGCTCTTTTACCTCCTCATTTCTTCCATTTGCTTTAGCATCTCTATGTTGAAGAACAAGCATCAGAATCTTCTGGCATCCATTTTGGTCTTTACCTTCTTTCTTGTCTTCTTAATGGTCTTTTGCTTTCTTCCTGTATGATGGTCTTGATGTCATCCCACAATCTTCTGGTCTTTGGTTTAGTGTTTTAGTGTTTACTGCAGCAAT
Source organism: Chrysochloris asiatica (assembly GCF_000296735.1). Taxonomy (NCBI): domain Eukaryota; kingdom Metazoa; phylum Chordata; class Mammalia; order Afrosoricida; family Chrysochloridae; genus Chrysochloris; species Chrysochloris asiatica. Next base: position 284,682 of record NW_006409035.1, on the reverse strand, counting down.
TCTGTTCTTCAGATGATGTTTAAGTTCAGGTTGAATATATTCAAGGTCATATTTGGCTCTAGTGGACTTGTTTTAATTTTCTTCATTTTAAGCCTGAATTTGCATATGAGCAATTGATGGTCTGTTAACAGAGTCTATCCCTGACTTTATTTTTTGCTGATGGTATGGATCTTTACCAATTTTCTCTTTAAAGATGTAGCTAA
>NW_006409035.1:276569-279179 GCF_000296735.1 Chrysochloris asiatica | reverse complement strand
TAGGATAAACACTGGTGTGCTGATCACAAGGTCTACAGTTCAAACCCACCATTCACTCCTGGAAAATATATACAGGTTCATTTTGAGTCAAAACCAACATGGAAACTCGTAACAAAAACAACAAAACATAAGCAATAGTGCATCTGTCTAATTTTTGTTAATTGATTATGATTAAATTTGCAGTGTTCTTTTCTTTTTCCAGTACTTTCATAAGTTACATGGAACAACAAAACCAAACACATATTTCAGAATTCATTCTTTTGGGACTCTCAGATGAGCCAGAGTTGGAGCCCCTCGTCTTTGGATTGTTCCTGTTCATGTACCTGGTCACCTTCACTGGGAATCTGCTCATCATCCTGGCCATCATAATGGATTCCCACCTCCACACCCCCATGTACTTCTTTCTCTCCAACCTCTCTTTTGCAGACATTTGTTTCACCTCCACCACCGTCCCAAAGATGCTACTGAACATTCAGATGCAGAATAAAGTTATCACGTATGAAGAATGCATCACTCAGATGTATTTTTTCATTCTTTTTGGAGGGTTAGACAATTTCCTCTTGACAGTTATGGCCTATGACCGGTTTGTGGCCATCTGTCACCCACTTCACTACACAGTCATGATGAATCCCTTGTTCTGTGGCCTCATGCTTCTGGCATCCTGGTTATTGAGTATTGTGTACTCTCTATTGCATGGCTTAATGATTTTGCGACTGTCTTTTTGTACAGAATTAGAAATCTCCCACTTTTTTTGTGAACTTAGTCAAATAGTTCAACTTGCTTGTTCAGACACCTTCATCAATGACTTAGTGATGTATTTTACAACTGGACTTCTGGGTATTATTCCACTTACTGGGATCCTTTTCTCTTATAGCAAGATTGTGTCCTCTATTTTGAGAATTACATCAGCTGAAAGCAAGTATAAAGCCTTTTCCATTTGTGGGTCTCATCTCTCAGTTATTTGCTTATTCTATGGTACAGGCCTTGGAGTTTATCTTAGTTCTGCTGCTACCCAAAATTCCAAGGCCCCTGCAATAGCTTCAGTGATGTACACCATTGTCACACCCATGCTGAATCCCTTTATCTATAGTCTTAGAAATAAGGACATAAAACAGGGCTTAAGAAAACTGTTTAACTTAGAAACATTCTCTACATAACAGGATGCTTTATCTCAAGAGAGTTAATAATGAGCATCACAGCTCAAAATCATTAAGACAGAAATCATATTTTCATCAGCTCATAATTACATTGTTTTGCAGAATCTAATCTACATTTTTATATGGTATAAGCAACTGATTCTTGCATATTTCTTTTTAAAATTTAAATAATATCATCCCTTCAATAAGTCATGCCTTCAGATTGACTGAAGATTGTTTAGTATGAAACAGACCTTCCAATGCAAGATATGCATTATTAGCATACAATTACCCCATTGTAAAGCATCATTATTTTCTTCGAACCCATAATGTTGTGGTATCAATTTCTAGATTTTTATTGTCAAGTCTGTTTATTGTGCTCAGGTCTTTAAGATTTACCTATCTGAGTTATTTTCTTTAAATAGAAGTTGTATTAAGTATTTTGAGCAGAAACTTTAAGGCATGTGTTTATTAAATTGTGAAATGAACTGGTGATATATCCCCCAATATTATGTTGGCATACAACAGCAGTGAAAATAAGACCAACTAAGAACATTGAGACTTCTTCTATGATCAGGAAGGTGATGGAATTAAGAAGAATCCAATAAAATTATTGGCTCCATAAACATGACACATTTTCTGCAGTCCATATATTAGGAATGTTGTTGTTGTTAGGTGCCATTGAGTTGGTATTGACTCATAGCGACCCTCTGCACAACAAAATGAAACACTACCTAAGCCCTGGGCCAACCTCACAATAGTTGCTATGCTTGAGCCCACTGATGCTGCCACTTTGCCAATCCATCTTGCTGTTGGTATTCCTCTTTATCTCTAACCCTCTATGTACCAAACATGATATCCTCCTCAAGTGATTGGTTCCTCCTGACAATATGTCCAAAGTATGAGAGAAGAAGTTTGGCCATCCTGGCCTCCAAGGAGCACTCTGGCTGTACTTCTTCCAACATAGATCTGTTTGTTCTTTTGGCAGCCCATGGCACTTTCAATATTCTCCTGTAACACCATAACTAAAAAGCATCAATACTTCTACAGTCTTCCTTATTCACTGTCCAGCTTTTGCATGAATGAGGTTATTGAAAACACCATGGCTTGGGTTAGGCGCACCTTAGTCCTCAAGCTGACATCTTTGCTCTTCAACACTTTAAAAAGGTCTAGAGCAGCAGATTTGCCAACTGCAATACGTTGTCTAATCTTTTGACTGCTGCTTCCATGAGTGTTGATGGTTGATCCAAGAAAAATGAAGTCCTTGACAACTTCAATCTTTTCTCCTTTGATAAGAATGTTTTTTATTGGTCTGGATATTAGGATTTTTGTTTTCTGTACATTGAGATGCAATCCATACTAAAGGCTGTGGTGTTTGATCTTCATCAGTAAGTATTTTAAGTCCTCTTCACTTTCAGCAAGCAAGGTTGTATCATCTGCATATCGCAGGTTGTTAATGAGTCTTCCTCCAATC
>NW_006409035.1:275728-276315 GCF_000296735.1 Chrysochloris asiatica | reverse complement strand
CAGAGAAAAAGAGGAAGACCCCCAACGAGATGGATCAGCCAGGTGACATCATTGATGGCGTCAAGTGTGGCAGCGGTAGTGAGGTCGGCCCAGGATTGGACATTGTTTCGTTCTGCTGTGCATGGGGTCGCTATGAGTTGGTTCCTACTGGATGGCACCTGAGAACAACAACAGTGCACAAGAACACCCACACTTGCAGATAATACCCACTTGACCAGGCTTCAATGACTGAATGATCAGAGCTCAACCAGAAAAAGAAAGAAGAGGAAAAAAAGACTAATCTGATAAAACTTGATGAACTTGACCTACACCTATGGAAGCAGTAGCTCAAAAGAGGGAACAAGTCCTTACAGCAAGAATCATTCCCATCCCTTCCACACAATGTAGACAGGGATGGGCAACTTGGACATTGGCTACCCAAAATGTGGGGGCCTACAAAGGCAAGAAGTGACTGGTTTACAAGCTTTCAAGAGAGAACCTAGAGCCAGGGGGCCTGGAGGAAGGCAAAATCTCCAGTGAGTAGTATCCAATCTGCCTAGGCGGAGCTGATGAAATGAAATGCAGATGGGTCTCTTGTGATACAATAG
>NW_006409035.1:273624-275628 GCF_000296735.1 Chrysochloris asiatica | reverse complement strand
CCGATGCCACATTTTTCTTCATATAACCCAGCTTGTACATAGAACAAGAGGCAGTTGTTCTGCAAGAGGTAGTTGTTCTACAAACTTTCAAGTAAGTAGCCAAGAACACTAGAAAAACTGTGATATCAATGGATTGCCATGGATCATCCCTATGAAGAGGGAGACTGTATCACCCCCACCAAGAAGAAGAATGTATTTCTCTACTTCCTTGGATTTCATGGAAATAATGCTGTGCCATTCCCAAGTGTAACCTTTTAAGGGTTTTGTTAAGTGCCATGAAGTCAGTACTGAATCATAGTGACCCTGTGCACAGCAGAATAAAACACTGCTTGGTCTTGTGCCAACCACATAGTCATTGCTATGCTTTGGGCCATTGTTGCTGCCACTCTGATAATCCATCTTGTTGGGATGTCTTTCTCTTTTTCTCCAACCTTCTACTTTACCAAGCATGACATCCTTCTCCAGGAACAAGTCCCTTCTGTAAATGTGTCCTAAGAATGAGAGACAAAGTCTGACCATCCTGGCTTCAAAGGAGCATTCTGACTGTATTTCTTCCAAAACAGATTTGTGTGTGTGTGTTTGTGTGTTTTCTTTTTACTTTTGCAGTCCATGGTACTTTTAATATTCTGCTCAAAAACCATAATTCAAATGCATCTATTCTTCTGTGGTCTTCCTTATTCCCTTTCCAACTTTTGCATGTATATGAGGTTATTGAAAATACCATGGCTTGTGTCAGGTGTACCCTAGTCCTCAAACTAACATCTGGTCTTAGAGGTGCTGTGTCTTCTTCCTGCTCTCTTGGAAGATAGACATCACTTAATAAATGTGATACACTGAATCCACTATGGTGTGAGAATCCCAAGGCAAAGCCCTAGAAGATAGAATAAAGACCAGAGAACATAAAGACATCAGACATATGAATGAAAAAGAGCTTGGATCTAACCCACTTGAGTCTTCAGGTGACTCCATCCCAAGTTGCCATTTTACTGCAACCAACTAAGAAATGAGAGGTGAGAACTGCCCAGAATAGTTCAGTTAACTCACAGAATTCTGAGATATCATAAGAAATTGCAGTTGTTTACCATTTATCTCAGGACATTTTGCCAACAATAAGGGAAACGGTGATGTGATCTTCAATAAACTCCTGGACTTCTATGTGCCTCCATTTTCCCAGATTATATGCACAATAAATATTAGTTATTAGCCTGGTTTTTATCCCCCCTCATCCCCCAAAAAGACGGGGAAGAAAGAAAAAACCAACAGGGATGATAGAGGAAACTCTGAAACGTGCTCTTGAACATAGAGAAGCTAAGGTAAGTGGAAGAAATGAGGAAGTAAAAGAACTGAACAGAAAATTTCAAAGGATAACTTAAGAAGATAAAGTCAAGTATTATAAAGAAACATACAAAGACCTGAAAATAGAAAATCAAAAAGGAAGAACACGCTTAGCATTTCACAAACTGAAAGAACCGAAGAAAACACTCAAGTCTCAACTTGCAATATTGAAGGGTTCTATGGGCAAAATATTGAATTACAGAAAGCACACAAAGAAGATGGAAGGAATACACAGAGTGATTGTACCAAACATTTCAAGACACAGCATATAAATAAGAAATAGCGGTATTGAAGGAAGTGTTTTACTAGATCCTACTAAAGATCTCTACATGTTGTTGTTGTCAGGGGCCATCGAGTCGGAACTGACTCCTAGAGACCCCATGCACAGCAGAATAAAACAATGTCCGATCCTGGGCTAATCTCACTACTGCTGCCACACTTGAGTCTATCAGTTGTGTCACCTGGCCAATCCATCTCGTTAGGGGTCTTCCTCTTTTTCTCTGACTCTCCACCTTATCCAGAATGACATCCTTCTCCAGCGACTGTTTCCTTCGGACAATATGTCCAATGTAGGAGAGACGAAGCTTAGCCATCCTGACCTCCAAGGAGCACTCTGGCTGCACTTCTTCCAAAACAGATCTATTGGTTCTTTTGGCTGTCCATGGCACT
>NW_006409035.1:261236-264779 GCF_000296735.1 Chrysochloris asiatica | reverse complement strand
TATAATCAATGTAATGAAACAAGGTATATGATTTGTTGAATGTAAAACTGATGATATGCCCTGTAAACTTTCACTCAATCCACAAGAAAAACCTTAAATATAAAAAATAAAAGTTGATGGAAAAATTCTCTGATCTTTCTATTCCATTGTCCTGCAAACTTTCTGAAGTTCCTAGTACATTTTGTTATTATTCTTTGCTTTTTTGAGGGTATACTATAAACCAAGCTACTAAGACTCCATATCAGTTCCTGGAACCTTTAAATCAAGTTACCCCATAGACTCCGGACAGACCTTAAGGACTCACAATGGTGGGGAATGGCCACTTATCTTTGTGGATTTCTGACAGCACTGGGTTTGGTTTCTCATCTTAGTATTCTGCGTTGTCTGATTAAAAATACTTGCTATGGTTCCCTTCAGTTCTGCAGGACCACTATGTATATAAACAAGCTAAAGCACAGTGTGCACAATTTTTAAGTGATCATCAGAACACTGCTAAATTTGTCAGATCAATTATTAGTGATTTCAGTATCCTTATGGATTTATGTTTAGTACTTCACTGCTTCTAGAGGTTGATAACTGATAAAAAGAACTCACGTACATTCAGGGTCACACGAAAAGTTGCTCACCCAGCTAAAATAAAAGGGAGCCTGCCTGCTTTATATAGATTAGCTATCGATAAGAGTGATGAGCTTGCAGGTATGTGCATTAGATTGTTCTTAAGATTAATTCTTGATTTCTGCTAAATGATTTGTTAAATAAAAGAAAGGAACAGTTGTTCCATGGAGGGATTACAATAACTGAGATTAAACAGAGTGTATTATTTGTTGAACATAAAACTGATGATCTTGTCTATAAACATTCATTCAATTCAAAATTTTTTTTAAAATTCTATTGTGCAAACTCCAGCATCTTTTTTATCACCAAGCCCATACTTTCCGACTACTGATCCTTCCTCTTTGTTTCTAACCTTTGCATTCCAGCCAGCAGTAATTATCAATACAGCCTGATTGCATATTTAATCAATTTCAGACTGAATAAGTTGGTAGAAGTTTTCAATTTCATCATCACTGCCTTCAACAGTTGGTGCATAAGTTTGAATAATGTTGGTATTAATTGGTCTTCCTTCTAGGCATGTGGCTATTACCCCATCATATACAGCATTTTTTTTTTTAATGTTTTACGTGATAGTTTACATGGGATAGCATTAATTTTACATTCATTGTTTCATTGTCATGGTTATAACCCCCTCCATGCATCATCAACCAACCAAAGGGCATACACTACAAGCCTGCACCCCAGTTGTTCATGACTGTTTTATATATATCCTTTTGATGATGAATGTGATGCCATTTCTCTAGAATTTGTCATTTCCAGCATAGTAAAACAGGTGATTGTCACAATCTAAATGGCCAATGCCAGTCCATTTCAGCTCACTAATGCCTAGGAATTCAATGTTTATATGTTCCATTTCATTTTTGACAATTTCCAATTGCTCACATATAAATTCAGGCTGAAGCTGAAGAGAATTAAAGCAAGTCCATGAGAGCCATAATATGAGCTTGAACAAATTCAACATGAATTTAGGGATCATCTCAAGACCAGATTTGATGGCTTAGACACAGATGACCAAAAGCAAGAAGAACTGTGGAATGACATCAAGAACATCATACAGGGAGAGAGCCAAATATCTTTAAGAAGACAAGGAAGACATAAAAGTCCAAACTGGATGTCAAAAGAGACTGAAACTTGCTCTCCAGTATAGAGATGCTAAAGCAAATGGAAGAAATGAGGAGGTAAATTAGTTGAAAAGAAAATTTAAAAGGACAGCTTGAGAAGACAGTCAAATACTATAATGAAATGTGCTAAGATCTGGAGTTAGAAAATCAAACAGAAGGAACACACTCAGCATTTCTCAAGCTGAAAGACTGAGGGGTAAATTCAAGCCTGACTTTCAACATGGTTAGAGTCTTTCAGCAAAATAATAAATGATACAGAAAGTATCAAAAAAAAAAAAAAATGGAAGGAATACAGTGAGTTACTGTGTCAAAAGGAAATGGTCAATGTTCAGTCATTTCAAGAGTTATCTTATGATCAAGAGCCAATGAAACTGAAGGAAGAAGTCCAATATGCACTGAAAGCATTGGCAAAGAACAAGACTTGAGGAACTTATGGAATACATATTGATATCTTTCAACAAACTCATACTGCTCTAGAGACACTCACTCATCTATGCCAAAAATTTTGGAAGACAGCAACTTCATTAACTTATTTCAGAAGATCCATACTTTTGCCCATACTTTTGACCCAGAAGAATGCTAAAATCATCATACAATATCTTCAATATCACAAATTTTCAGAATTTTTTTCTGAAAATAATTTACAAACAGCTGAAAAAGTACATTGATAGGAAGCTGCCATAGATTCAAGCCAGATTCAGATAAGGACATGGAACAAGGGATATCATTGATGACATCAGATGGATCTTGACTGAAAGCAGAGAATACCAGAAATATTTTTGCCTGAGCTTTATTGAATATGCAAAGGCTTTCAATTGTGTGGATCATAAAAAACAATGGACAACACTGCAGAGAATGAATATTCTGGAATACTTAACTGTGCTCATAAGTGATCCGTACATAGACCACAAGGAAACCGTTCAAACAGAGCAAAGGACACTGAATCATTTAAAAGTGGACCAGATGAAGATAGACAAGTATGGTACTGGGAACAATCATAAATTTCTACAACTTGATCAACTGGACCCTTGAAAATGGATGAGGCTGCCCAAAATTCCAACCGAATAGGGAAGGATTCTCCATATCAAGGATAAAGCATGTCTCCTCAGTACACTGTGCTGATAGGGATGGGAAACTTAGACTTCAGTTACCAAACTTGGGGGGCTATAAAGGCGTTAAGTGTCTGGTTTATAAGCTTGCATGAGGCTGTTTAGTGTCCAAATGCAGGGAGTAAGAAAGAAACCCAACTTAATAATTTCTCTTCTGTCCAGAAGGGTCTGGTAATGAATGGTATAAGACTGTATGATACAGTTTCCAGTAATTGTTTTCAGTTCTAATGGTGATTGTCACAACTGTAAATGTAGAAGAGGTGCAACAAAGAGGAGAAGTTAATCTGCCATCTCAAGAACAGGGCCCTTAGGACCATAAAGAGGGAACAACAGGAGAACAGTGAGGGATCTGGACCAGAAAATCAGTGACAACTTAGATGGTGGTGAGGGCGATGGCAAAGAGAGACAAAACGGCAGGGGACTTTAGGCCCATGACCCGAGACAGGCAATGTGCCTGTGCACAGGAGGCTGGCTTGAAAATATGATCTTTGGCCATGTAAACAAATACATATTTACAATGTGGTATGCATATACCAAAAACAATCATTGAGGTAAATACGATTGTCTAAGTGTGCACAGAGGGTGTTGTAATCATTACAATGATCTGCTGAATGTTAAAATGATTATCTGTCCTGCACGCCTTCACTCATTCAATACACAATAAAAGCTTTTAAAACAAACAAACAAAACAAAACAAA
>NW_006409035.1:258013-261136 GCF_000296735.1 Chrysochloris asiatica | reverse complement strand
TCCATTGATAAGAATGTTGTTTATTGGACCAGTGGTGAGGATTTTTGTTTTCTTGACATTGAAATCTCTACATAAGCATGTACTTTTCATGCAAAAATAGTAACACAGAGAGTCAATGTTAGAAGTCTAAGCTGTGCTGAAGGCATTGGAAAAAAACAAGGTTTCAGGAATTGATGGAACAGATTGAAATATTTCAACCAGCAGATGCAGCACTGGAGACACTCGCTTGTCTATTTTAGGAAATTTGGAAAACAGCTGCCTGGCCAACTGGTTAGAAAAGATCTATATGCCCATCCCAAAGAAAGGCAACCTAACATAATATAATGTGGAAATCATCAAACAATATCATTGATGCCACATGAAAGTTAAAATTTTCCTGAAGATAATTGAAAAAACAGTTCTAGCAGTACATGACAAGAAGCTGCCAGAAATTCAAGTTGGATTCAGAAGAGGATGTGAATGATGGATATAATTTCTGATAGCAAATGCATCTTGAATGAAAGGAGAGGATACAAGGAAAATGTTTATTTGTGCTTTATAGATTATGCAAATGTATTTGACTGTGTGGATCACAACAAATTATGGATATAACATTGCAAAGAATTGGTATCACAGAACACTTAACTGTGCTCATAAGGAATCTGTACATAGACTAACTGCAAGGGGATACAGAATGGTTTAAAATCAGGAAAAGTGCACACCTGGGCTATATTCTTTCACCATACCTATTCAATCTGTATGAGCACATAATCCAAGAAGTTAAAATATGTGAAAGAAAACATGGCATCAGTATCTGAGGAAGACTTATAAACAACCTTGCAGATGATATAACCTTGCTTACTGGAAGGGAAGAGGACTTAAAATACTTACTGATGAAGATAAAAGACTACAGCCTTCAATATGAGTTGTACCTCAATGATAGGAAAACAAAAATCCTCACCAGTGAACCTATAAACAACATTATGATAAGTGGAGAAAAGATTGAAGTTGTCAAGGACTTAATTTTACTTTGAATGCACAATCAGCACTCATGGAAGCAGTAGTCAAGAAATAAAATAATGCATTGCATTGGACAAATTGCTTTATTGCATTTTAAAGAAGTCATTTGAACGACTTAGGTGCACCTGCCTCCAAATCAGGGTATTTTCAGTCTCCTCATATGCATGAAAAATTGTACAATGAATCAGAAGGACCACAGAAGAATCAGTGCATTTTTTAATTATGGTGTTGGCTACGAATTTTAAAGTATTTGGACTACCAGAAGGACAAGCAAATCTGCCTTAGAAGAAGGACAGCCAGATGCTCTTTAGAAGCTCAGATGGTAAGACTTTGTCTTTCATACTTTGGGCATGTTGTCAGGAGGGACTAGTCACTATAAAAGGACATCGTGCTTGGCAGAGTAGAGGGTCATTGAAAAAGAAGATTCCCAACAAGATGTATTGAAACACTGACCACAACAGTGGGCTCAAACAATAGTTGTGAGAATGATACAGGACTGGACAGTGATTAGTATTATTAAACATAGGTCATTACCAGTAACAATAACACTCTTTATAAGGCAGACAGCCTCACCTTTCTCCAAAGGAGTGGCTGGTGGGAATGAACTGCCGACTCTGTGGTTAACATTTAACCTGCTGCACCACAGAAGAGAAGGCAATTGAAATACAGTGAAACCTGGGAGCATCAAGACTTGAGGGGATTGCTTTGTTTTTCCAGGTCTCACAAGTTTTCTGTCTTTGACAGCACTGTCTTACTTCTTGTTTGTCACTCTGTTAGTGAAAAATATTTGAATTTTCCTTCTCTGACAGGTTTCCGCTGTACACAGATTCCAGTTTTTGTGGGTTTTATGTATAAACAGGGTCATTTTTATACTATTTGTAATATTGTCTGAAGAATACTCCTTAAAGAATTTGAAAATGGTGGATTATAGGTATGGATTTCATTTATGCCTTTATCTGTTTCAAACAACCACAAGGTTAATCATATAGGCCTTGGAAATTGAGACCAACTGTCAAGTCTGAGACTACTCTCTGTTCTTGGCAAGGCTGCTTCCCTGCACCTCTGAGGCTGTCTTTGCTGCAGGGGGCTGCCATTCAGTAGCCCAGCTCTCTGACCTCAGAGCCACTCAGAATGATCCTTTCTGCCCATGCCTCAGGTTCACTAGTAGCTAAGTTAGTCACAGTTTGTAAGCACCATGACATTATATATACCTTCTGTGACTGATTTAAAGTTTGTGTTTGATACAGCCCTTCTCATTTTACTGCACTTCACAAATACTATTTAGTTTAATTTACTTGTGTTTTGGACATTTGTGACAATGCTGAATCAAACAGGTATTACTGGCTTCATTTTTCTAGAAGCATGTGCTCACTTGGTGTCTGTGTCTCTGTGTCTATTTTGGTCATTTTCACAATGTTTCAAGCATTTCCATTATGCTTCAGTCTAGTGTCAGCATCACTTTCCCATGCACTTGGAAGCCGAAACACTCATGGAGTAACAGCAGCAGTATCATTAAGGCATGCCCGAACACTGATTGTTTCAACAAAATTTACATTAAGAATTAACTCAAACCAAGGATGTTCTACTCATGATCAGACTTGTTAGACTTTGACAAGAAATGTTTTAAATTGCTTTTTTCCCCTTGTAACCCAGAATCAGTTTTATAGCTATACACTCAGGAAGCAGTCAATGAAAAGGAAAATAACTCTGTTACAATATAATCCTGTAAGGGAGATACTACAAACCTCAAAGAAAGCTAAAAACTTATCCTTCTGCTTCAAGAGCATATTTTTCCTCCTAAATAACTCTAACCAGAACAAGGATTTGAAATTTATCTGTATCCAATTTATTAGTAAAACATAAAAGCATTATAAGAGAATAAACTAGAGTAGATTTGCAAGCCCTGAAAATTTAAAAGGCATACAAGTGGGCTTTTAAATGTTTATGATGGCATAAAGCTTGTAGGTCCATCTCCTGCCTATAACTGATTGGAATACCTAAAATGGTGCTACAATGTGCCCAGTGAAGGAAGTTTCCTGTGCAGCCTCTGCAGTATATAAGAAGCCTGAACCACACCCAGTTCTCCAGAGATTGGAAATTTCCACTTGAAAGGACAAGCAGACC
>NW_006409035.1:243337-249103 GCF_000296735.1 Chrysochloris asiatica | reverse complement strand
AAAAAAAAAAAAAAAAAAACTTGACGATTCATGGTGTGGCGCTGTGGACCAATGCTTCAGATTGTAAAGTTGTTTGGACAGCAAGGTCAGTGGTTCAAGCTCACCAGCTGCTCCTTTGAAACCCTATACAGGGTTGCTATGGGTCGGAATCGACTCAATGGCACTTAACAACAACAGTTTAAAACAGGATTTGAATCATTTCTGCAATCATAATCAGTTATCTCTGTCCAAACAAGATTGAATTTCTTCCTATGTCCTTCAGGGCAATTTTGTGATCTAGCGTTCTAGATCTAAAGGTTGTAACCGTGTCTGTTTTAATAAATTGGAAAAAGTAATAAATTCAGGAATGAGTATTCTGCCCAGCTTTCAGATCTTCTCAGACTCTGTTCTTCTCACTAACATCTCCCTACTCTTTAGCTTTTCCCTTAAATGACCCTTCCTGATAAAAATGTCCATCTCCTTTCCTACTGTATTCACCTGCATTGGATCCATCTGTAATTTGTATGTAAGCTTTCTGTACATTCCATTCATAATGCCAAAAACTGACAAATGAGCAAATTCCCTTTCTGTAAACACTTAGCATTTCACATGCATCACTGTTAGAAAGATCAATTAATTCTTATAATTTACAATGTAATCACTAATGTATTAATATATTTGTTACCTACCATTGAGTTAATTCTGATTCATAGTGATCATGTATAGTGTTTCCGAGGCTGTAAATACTTACAGAAACAGAAACCCTCATCTTTCTCCCTCAAGATGACTGGGGATTTGAACTGTCAACATTCTGTTATCAATCTTGTTCTTATCCTACAACATCACCAGGGTTTCTTATACTAACATATTATGTTATAGGATATATGTCATTTTATTGACATGCTATGCTATATGTCATATTGTCATATGAGATTATGAAATAAATAAATTTTACTACAGTGTTCAAATCATTCTTATAGCAGAACTTGTTCTCTTATGTTTGGAAATTGAATATTGTGGCATCAAATTCTTAATCTCTTGTAATCTGTGTATGTATATATACTTGCTGAGATGACTTTATAATCCTCTCTCCTGATACTCTACTGACAGGGATGATTTTCATTTTATTTAGGGTCTCTTGTCAATTTATCAAAATGGAAAATATGATAAAAATATAATAGTGATCCTGTGTGGGGTTATATGTGATCAGAAATTGTTTCATAAAACCCTGGTGCCTCAATAAATGATTCTAAACTATGTTATTTAGCTTTTTGGAGAAGGAAATATACCTCTAGAGTAATCATTGTGGCATTATGGGCTACCTTACATGCTGGAGACACATCAAAAGAGAGGTGACCATATCCTGGGAAGAAGGAGTCCCAATGGGGTAAAAGAGAAATACAGGAAACTACAAGCTGTCTCCCAAGGGGCAAAATTGGTGTAAATTTGCATTTTGTTTATTTTATAGCTCCAGAGAAATTCATTTCTAAAGGAGGGTAACACCAAAGAATAGTTAATTAATAAGTCACATAGGAATTCAACCACTAAAGCCATAGATTTGTAAATACTTCCCCTACACTGACCCAAATCTACTTGACTAGTTTTAGGTGACAAGAAAACATTTTTGTATCTTCCAGGGGCCTCATAAGTGGTTTTATTTCCCTGCCCTTTGTGGGGGTACACCTTCTAACTTTCACTGTGGTACAAGAAAAAAGCAGCATTGGCAAAGTCACATCCATCCCTGATAACATCTGGATGAGCTGCAGCATCCTCACAGGTGCTGGGAAATGGGGTAGGAGTGAAGGTTCTCTTTCATTGATGATTACTTCAGGGGTATCAAAATGGATAACAAATAAAGCCAATTTTAGTGTTTAATGTATCAAGTCTGTTCTTCAGATGATTTCTAAATTCAGGTGGGATATAATCAAGGTCATATTTTGGCTCTTGTCAACTTGTTTTCATTTTCTTCAGCTTCACTTTGAATTTGCATATGAGCAATTGATGGTCTGTTCCACAATCTGCCCCTGGTCTTGTTTTCACTGAAGATATGGAGCTTTACCATCTTCTCTTTCCACAGATGTAGTCAATTTGATTTCTATGTATTCCATCTGGCAAAATCCATGTGTATTATTGTCTGTTATGCTGTCTAAAGAAGGTATTTGAAATGAACAAATCGTTGGTTTTGCAGAATTCTATCATGTGTTCCCCAGCATCATTTCTATCACCAAGGCCATATTTTCCAACTACTGGTCCTTCCTCTTTGCTCCCAACCTTTGTATTCCAATCAACAGTAGTGAACAATACATCTTGATTACATGTTTGATCAATTTCAGATTGAAAAATTTGGTAGACTTCTTCTATTTCATGCTCACTGCCTTTACTGTTTGATGCGTAAAGTTGAAATGGTGGTATTAACTGGAATTCCTAGAAGGTGCATGGATATTATCCTATCACATACAGCATTGTACCTCATGACTGATCTGGATATGTTCTTTTTGATGATGAATGCAACACCATTTCTCTCCAATTTTTCATTCCCGGCACAGTAAACCATGTGGTTGTCAGATTCAAAATGGCCAATACCAGTCCATTTCAGCTCACTAATGCCTAAGATATCAATGTTTATGCATTGCATTTCATTTTTGACAACTTCCAATTTTCCCAGATTCATACTTCATACATTCCATGTTCTGATTTTCAATGGATGTTTACAGCTGTCTCTTTTCATTTTGAGTTGTGGCCCATCAGCAAATGAAGGTCTATGGGCTTTTCTCCCACGAACTTAACTCCATTTGCTTCATCATGGTCAACGCTACTTTGAGGAGGCATCTCTTCCCCAGTCACATTTTGAGTGTCTTCCAACCTGAGGGGCTCATTTTCTGACCCTGTATCTGACAGTGTTTTTCTGCTATTCATAAGGTTTTCAGTGACTAAAGATTCACAAGTAGTTCATCACTCTTTCTTCCTAGTCTGTCTTTATCTGGAAGCTCATCTGAAACCTGTTCACCATGGGTGACCCTGCTGGTTATTTAAAATACCGGTGACATAGCCCTCAGAATCATAGCAACTCACAAGCCATCACTGTACGAAAGACAGCTGTGTAGTGGCCGTTTGGATTTATGTCGAAGCTGTCACTTTAAGTTTCGAGGAGACCTGTGCACTTGTGTAGTAGAACATTCCAGGGGTGTGGATGTGGTATACATTCACTCAGGTATCCCCTCTAGTTACCAGAATGGAAGTGCCCAGTCAGCGAGAGACAAATGAACAATGGACAGATAGCAAAAAAATGAATGTTCACACCTGTATCTCCTGGGTTCTCTCTGGTATTCATGACTGTTCTGATCCTTCCCCCACTTGCTCTCTCCCAAGATGGTGGCTCTGGGATTAGAAAGCAATGGATTTCTTAATTCTCCTACAAATTCCCCTAGCTGTAAGCCTTCTGATCTTCTAAATATTCCTTTATATGTGGTTCAGAGTTCTAGCACCATTCCTTGAGCCTGCTTGGCCTGGTATTCTGTGTTGTTGGTGATGGAGCTCCTCACTGCACATCTACCCGATCCGCCATCTTGAAAGTTACTACAAACCAATTCAAAACATTTATTTAGCACTTTATTATATTTTGGAAAGCAAGATATGTGTAGACACTGCTCCTTCTCTCAGAATCTTAGTTGCCACAGGGCAACAGACATTTAATAAATTAATGTTGCATCCTCTGATGCCACTATAATTTTAATGCATTGCATTGTATAGTTGCCCTCTTACTTGGAAGTTAAGTGAAGACTTCACCAAGAAGCTTTTGATTTTACTGAGCTCTGAAGGTGAAGGCATCAGAGGAATAAATGATAGAACTGATTAAATTGTAACTTATGTTTAGGATTTTACACATAGTAGTTAGTATCTGATGAAAAATGACAGCAGACAATGTGGTGGTAAACATGAGCCTGGCCAGGTAACAGCCTTGTATTTTGGCTGCAGGATTGATACTTAATTCTAAAATTAATTAGTGCATAGTTTATGATAGAGGATGTTCACTGTCAGGCTGGCTCTTTGTTGAGATTGCCCTGGTCAATGTGAGCAATAGACTACTGCTGTTACCAAAGCCATAGAAAGATATGGGGTGAAAATAGAACAGTAGAAGTGGGGGATGAATCTGTAAGGGTTTGAATCATCATGTGTCTGAACATCCACTGAGTGATATAAGGCAAGCTTGACATATAAAACTCATTGTTTTATTTGATTAACTAATTCCTCTGTGGAATTGGCATCATTATTCTAATTATTGAGCTAATGAATATGGGCTTTATAGCAGTGATTTTGCTTGTCTAAGTCTAGGTGAAGCTATAGACTTCTGTTTCTAAGATGTTTGCTTTTCATGCAATGCAGATAGAGAGTTCCCATAAACCCCACACTTTGGCCCCTGTTATTAACATTCCCCATCCAGAATTTCACATTAAATTTATTTGTCATATCTCCTTAGATATTTCTGGCTATGACACATTTTCTGGTTTTCCTTGTTTTTGATGACCATGATAGTGTTGAGAAGTTGTTGTTGTTGTTAAGTACTTATCTATCTATATATAAATATATTCTAATTGTTCATTGTTAATATGCAGAAAACTATTTAATGTTGTACATTTTTATTGTAATCTTTAATCTGTCTCTTACAATTTCAGAATTTTTCTTATTAGTGTTCTTTCTTTAGGATATCTACATAGAAACTAATAACTTCTAAGAACAAAGACACCTTATTTCTTCCTTCCCAATCTGCACACCTTTTATTTTTTTATCTCTGTTTTGAAGTTAGGACTTCCAGTACAATGTTAACTAAGAGAGGTAAGAGAAAGCAGTTATGCCTTATTCCAGATTTAAAGGGGAAGATATTGTCTAGTTTTTTATCATTGAGTGTAATCCTAGCTGTAAGCTTTTGTAAACTTTCTTCATCAGGGCAAGGAAGTTCTATCTGCTTCTAGCTTTGGGTGAATTTATTATGTATAAATAATGATTTTTAATTATATCAAATGCCTATTGAGCTTTAATTGATATTCTTTAGTGAGTGGATGTAGGATATTATAACAATCAAACCAGTCTTTCTTTTCTGGAATAAATCTCATTTGTTTGTAGTGTATAATTATTTTCACACATTATTAAATTCAATTTGTTAATGTTTTGTTTAGCTTTTTTAAATTTATGTTTATGAGTGATATTTGTCTATAGTTTTACTTTTTTATTTTAACTGTATCTGGTTTTGATATTAGAGTAATGCTGATTCACAGATTTAGTTAGAAAATATTTCCTCTGGTTTTCATTTCTAGAAGAGGTGGTAGAGAATTGATATCACTTCTTCTAAAAACATTAGAATCTGATAGCATTTCACTAATATGTTAAGTAATTACTGTTTCTTATATAAAATACTTCCACAAGCTCTTTAGATTTAAATATATATATATGTTGTTGTTGTCAGGTGCCATCGAGTCGGAACCGACTCATAGCGACCCCATGCACAGCAGAACGAAACAATGCTCGATCCTGGACCAACCTCACCACCACTGCCACCCTCGAGTCCATCAATGATGCCACCTGGCCGATCCATCTCGTTGGAGGTCTTCCTCTTTTTCTCTGACCCTCCACCCTACCCAGCATGACATCCTTCTCCAACGATTGTTTCCTCCGGACTGACTACATGTCCAAAGTTGGAGAGACGAAGCTTAGCCTTCCTGGCCTCCAAGGAGCACTCTGGCTGCACTTCTTCCAAAACAGATCTATTGGTTCTTTTGGCAGTCCATGGCA
>NW_006409035.1:237897-242642 GCF_000296735.1 Chrysochloris asiatica | reverse complement strand
TGTCATGATCCACACAATCGAAAGCCTTTGCGTAGTCAATAAAGCACAGGTAAACATCCTTCTGATATTCTCTGCTTTCAGCCAAAATCCATTGGACATCAGCAATGATATCTCTCGTTACACGGCCTCTTCTGAATCCAGCTTGAACCTCTGGAAGTTCTCTGTCAATGTATGATTGTAGCCGTTTCTGTATTATATATAGTTTGAATTCTTGACTATTTTTATATTTGTATTTCAGTTATTACCCAATTTGTTAGTTATCTTTATGAGTATAGAAACAATTACAGGTGATAAAGATTGAAAATAATTATCTAGTTGAGAAATTCCACTATTATTATCTCTCTTGGTACTGTGGGGTTTAGAACGAGGGACTGAAAGGCTGCCAGCACCTAGGGATGTTGCTGCCTCATCACTCCCTCTCGTAATCTTAAATAGATTTTAATAATCTCCTTTCCTTCCTTTTTGTCTACTTCATTCCTTACTCTCTCTAAGTAGACTAGCTTTCTATTCTCTATCACATGGCAGGAGATTAGTGCAAAAACTCCCTGCTGCAGAACTGACTGGTTTTTGAAATATCCACAGTCATGACATCTGCATTGGAATTCCTGAATTACAAACTGCAGTTTTTAGAGGAGAGTGAAATGGATTGGTTATCTGTACAGTGCTCTTTGCTATTGGATAGGCTTAGTGTTCAGTGCAGGAGTATATAATACAGCATCATGGCTGAGGGTGGAGGTGGTCCAAGAAGTTATCAGTGAATGTATGCAGGGTTAGTAAATATCTCAAAATGTCTTCTACAATAAAATAAGACAAATATTAAGCTAAATGGAAGTTGAGAAGAGAAAGTATCTTTGGGTGAAGGATGAACTATGTATCATTTTTATACATTGTATTTGTACATACAAATAACATAACATAACAAAGGTAACACAGCATTTCACAACATAATGTTGTTGTTAGTTGCCCTCAAGTCAATCCCAACTAATGATAAACCCGTATGTGCAAAGCAAAACTGCTCTATGTGATTTTTGAATCTGTGACCTTTGGGATGCAGATTACAGGCCTTCCTTCAGAGGTTCATCTGACTTGGTTCCAATTGCCAGAGTCTCAGCTAGTAATTGGATGCTCAACCATTTGCACTACCCAGAAACTTAACATAATATAAAGTGTTGTGCTGTGATGTAATATGTTATAATAATTCTTATGTTGTTGTTGTGTGCCATCACATAGATTCCTACTTGATATAGGGTTTCTGAACCTGTAAATCCTTATGCGAGCAGAAAACCTCATCTTTTCCCAGTGGAGTGACCGGTAGAGTCAAATGCTTACCTTATAATTAGCATCCCAATGTATTATTCACTAAGCCGTTACATTCCCATAATAATACATATAAAGAATAGTCAATGGACAGTGTTTGTCTGCTATTCATAAGGTGTTCAGTGACTAAATATTTTGAAGTTGTTTGTCACTATTTCTTCCTGGTCTGTCTTTCTCTGGAAGCTCATGTGAAACTTGTCCACCATGGGTGACCCTGCTGATATTTAAAATGCCAGTGGCATAGCTTTCAAAATCACAGCAAGTCACAAGCCACCACAGTATGACAAACTGACATATGAGTGGTGGCTGTTTTGCACAAAGTACGAAGATAGGAAAATTGGAAGTTGAAAAAATGAAATGGAACACATGATCATCAGTATTCTAGTTATTAATGAACTGAAATTGATGGGTATTGCCATTTTGAAAATGACAATCATATTATTTCCAATGCCTAGAATAATAAATTGAAGAAGAATGTCATCACATGAATCATCAAAAGGATCATTTCAAATCTATATTGAAGTATAATGCTGTCTGTGATAGGATAATACCAATATTCCTACAAGAGAGATGTTAATACTGCTGTTTTTCAAATATATGCATCAACCACCAAAGCCAATGATGATACAATGAAAGATTTCTACCAACTTCATCAGTCTGAAATTGATCAAACATGAAAATAAGATATATTTATAAATACTGGTAATTGGATTGCAAAGGTTGGAAACACAGTGGAAGGATCAGCAGTTGGATAATATGACCAAAAACAGTGCTGGATATTGCATGATATAATTTTGTGAGTTGAATTCATTTTAAACAATGTAAAAGATTACTATACACATGCCTCACTAGATAGCCTATACAGAGATCAAATTGATATCTGTGAGAAGAGATGGTGGAAAAGATCCATGTCATCAGCCAGAAAAAAGCCAAGAACAGAATGAGGAACAGATCCTTCAACGCAATGATTGTTGTTGTCATTGTTGTTGTTGTTAGGTGCCATCAAGTCAGTACTGAATTGTAGCAACCCTATGCACAACAGAACAAAACACTTCCAAGTCCTGGGCCAACCTCACAGTCATTGCTACATTTGAGACCATTGCTGCTATCACTGCACAAATCCATCTCACTAAGGATCTTCCTCTATTTTTCTGAATCTCCTATTTACCAAGCATGATATCCTTCTCCAGTGACTGGTCCCTCCTGACAATATGTCTGAATGACATGAGAGATGAAGTTTGTCCATTCTGTTCTCAAAGGAGCAATTTGGTTGTACTTCTTACAATACAGATTTATTTGTTCTTTTGGCAGTCCACGGTATTTCAATATTCACATCCAATAGCGTAACTGAAATGCATCAGTTCTTCTATGGTCTTACTTATTCACTGTCCAAATTCCCCATGCATATGTGGTTAATAAAAATACCTTGGCTTGGGTCAGGTGCATCTTAGTCCTCAAACTGACAGCTTTTCTCTTCAACACTTTAAAGACATCTTGTGCAGCAGATTTGCCCAATGCAATACGTTGTTTGATATCTTGACTGCTGCTTCCATGAGTGTTGATGGTTGATCCAAACAAAATGAAGTCTTTGACAAATTCTATCTTTTCTCCATTTATCTTGATGTTATTTACTGGTCCAGTGGTGAGGATTTTTGTTTTCTTTACATTGTGACGCAACCCATACTGAAGGCTGTGGTCTTTCATCTTCATCAGTAAGTATTCTAAGTCCTCTTCCCTTTCAGCAAGTAAGGTTGCATCATCTGCAACTCACAGATTGTTCATGAGTCTTTTATGAATCCTGATGCTACTTATTTATTCCTATCATCCAGTTTCTCGGATTACTTGTTTAGCATACAGAATGAGTAAGTATTGTGAAAGAATACATTCCTCACACATACTTTTCTTAATTTTAAACCATTCGGTATTCCCTTGTTCTGTGTGCACAACTGCCTCTTGGTCTATGTACAGGTTTCTCATGAGCACAATTTAATGTTCCAGAATACTCATACTTCTCAATGTTGTCCATAGCATTTCATGATCAACACAATTGAAAGTCTTTGCATAGTCATTAAAGCACAGGAAAACTTTCTGTATTCTCTGCTTTCTGGTATTCTCTGCTTTCAGCCTAGATCCCTCTGATCTTGGCTGAATCCAGCTTGAAACTCTGGATGTTCTCTGTCAATGTATGGTTTCAGCTGTTTTTGCATTATCTTTAGTAAAACTTTAGTCATGTTGATTAACTATGATATTGTCCAATGATTCCCTCATTCCATTAAGTCACCTTTCTTTGGAAGAGGCACAAATGCAGATCTTTTTCCAGCCACTTGGCCAAATGGTTGTTTTCCAAATATCTTGGCATAGATGAGTGAGTGCTTCCAGTGCTGCATCAGTTTGTTGAAAGATTTCAATTTGTATTCCATCAATTCCCACAGGCTTGTTCTTTTCCAATGCCTTCAATGCACCTTGTATTTCTTCCTTTAGTATCATTGGTTATTGATTATATTCTACCTCTTGAAACGGTTGAACATTGTCCATCTCTTTTTGATACAGTGATTCTGTGTATTCCTTCCATCTTCTTTTGATGCTTTCTGCATCATTCCTTGTTTTGCCCATAGAATCCTTCAATGCCACATGTTGAGGTTTGGATTTTTCTTCAGTTGCCTCAGCTTAAGAAATGCTAAGTATGTTCGTCTCTTGTCATTTTCTAGCTCCAGTTCTTAGCACATTTCATTATAATATTTGACTTTGTCTTCTCAAGCTGAACTTTGAAATTTTCTGTTTAGCTCTTGTATCTCCTCACTTTTTCCATTTTCTTTAGCATCACTATGCCAGACAACAAGTTTCAGAGTTTCTTTTGACATCCATTTTGGTCTTTTCCTTCTTTCTTGTCTACTAAATGGCTTTTGCTTTCTTACTGGATGATGTTCTAGATATCATCCCACAGTTCTTCTGATCTTCAGTCTTTAGTGTCTAATGCTTCAACTTTGTTCTTCAAATGTTCTCTAAATTCAGGTGGCATATGTTCAAACTCATATTTTTGTTCTCATGGACTTCTTTTAGTTTTCTTCAGCTTTAGCCTGAATTTGCATATGAAACTGATGGTTTTCCACAGTCTGCCCCTGGCCTTGCTTTTACTGATAATATGAATTTTTTCCACTGCTTTTTCCACAGATGTACACAATTTGATTTCTGTGTACTCCATACGGTGAAATCCATTGGTATAGTTGTCTTTTATGTTGTTTAGAAAAGGTATTTGCTATGAAAAAGTGATTGGTCTTGCAAGCTTCTATCATGAGATCTCCAGCATCATTTCTATCACTAGTGTCATATTTTCCAGCTAATGATCCTTCATCCTGATTTCCAACACTTGCATTTTAATTGCCAGTAATGATCAATACATCTTGATTGCATGTTTAATCAATTTCAGA
>NW_006409035.1:236293-237657 GCF_000296735.1 Chrysochloris asiatica | reverse complement strand
CATTCAAGAATATAAAATCATTCAAACATCCAAAGCATACCCTTCAAGCCTGCCCTTGGGCTGGCAGCACATAACCCCAGTTCCTCCATGAGCCTAGAGTCCCCAGTCACTCCATTTCTCCATATCATCATCTCTGCCTTCATCTCTGGCATCTCTACTTCTCTGAATAGGGTCCCACGCTCCTCTCCTGCTCTTCTCCCTTTGTGGGCCCAGGGTCCTTGCTTCTGGACTGTAGGATCAATCACTCTCCTCTGTTTGTTTTCAAAACATCTACTTTTACATTAGAAACAATCCCAATCAGTCCTGATAACAATTACTTACTATTGAACCACAAGAGTTTTATCCCCACCTCCTTTCACCAGCCTCATCTAGACAGATTGAAAACCACTTGATAGAGATTCTACCTTCCCTACACCCTCTGAAACTAAACTCCTTCTTGAAAACGTGTAAGCCAGTCATTTTGTACCTTTATAGCCTCCCCCCACCCCGCATTTTAGGTAGTCAACATCTAAGTTGCCCATCCTTAGCAACCCCATGTACAGAATGAGTCTTGCTGTGAAGATTATTTCCCTTTTTTAAGCTACTACATCCATAAATGTAGATCAAGTTCATCAAAATTTAACAGATTACACTTTTTTTTCTCTGCTTTCTTCCTCTAGTTGATTTCTGATCATCCAGCTATTGAAGCTAGATCAAATGAGTACTATCTGCAAGTAAGGATGTGCTTGTGCCTCTCCCCTCACTTTATAGCAGCTGGATGCTTCACTCTCCACTCTAGCCCTCTGTGGCTATGTCTTTGACCATAGGCCCAGGAGTCCCCAGGTCTCATCATACTGCTGGCCAACCAGGTCTCACTCCAGGTTGATGGGAGTCTATTGAACGTGGTCCGTCTCAGCCCGCATTTTGATTGCTGCTTTCCCCCCCCTCCCCACTTCTCCTCATCATCATACCAACATGGTTGCCTGCAAGATTACATGTCTGCTCAAGTATTTTCTTTGAGTTTCAATCTTAGAAGGGCATTTCCCCTAAAGGGATTTGATTGCTTGCCTTGATGGTTGCCAGGCAAACCCAGAGAACAACTTGCTTGGTCTTGCAGTAGTCAATAGACTTCCATTTTTTGTTTTATTTTTCCTGTTGGTCTTTTGTTCAAGAACTAACTTCTGTTCCTCTAGCTGCTCCAGGCTGGTAAGCTTGCCTTTTCAAATGGAAATGTCCCAGCTCAGAAGATTTGGAAAGGGATCAGGATTTCACCTAAGGTATTATACACTATAAGGAGCTCTGGTAGCGTAGTGGTTACGAATCGGGCTGCGAACCTTAAGGTCAGCGGTTCGAAACTACCAGCCGCTCCACGGGAGAAAGATGAG
>NW_006409035.1:214982-216035 GCF_000296735.1 Chrysochloris asiatica | reverse complement strand
ATGGTATGGACCTTTACCACTTTTCTTTTTTTAAAGATGTAGCTAATTTGACTTCTGTGTATTCCATCTGGTGAGGTCCATATGTATAGTCATCTTTTATGTTGTTTAAAAAAGGCATTTGCAAAAAACAATTCAATGATCTTGCAAAATTCTATTATGCAATCTCCATCATGAATTCTATCACCAAGGCTATATTTTCCAAGTACTAATAATACCTCTGTGTTTCCAACCTTTGTATTCCAATCACCAGTAACTATCAATATATCTTGATTGCATTTTTTATAAATTTCAGACTAAAGAATTTGTTTTTATTTTGTTGTTAAGTAACGTGGAGTCAGTTCTGAATCATAGTGACCCTGCACAGGGTTTATGAGGCTGAAAATCTTTACGGGAGCAGAAAGCCTCATCTTTCTCCCATGGAACAGCTGGTAGTTTCAAACTGCTCTGACCTTCAGGTAACCAGCCTGATTTGTAATCATTAACATACCAGATGTTTTTCTGCTATTCATAAGGTTTTCAGTGACTAAAGATTCAGAAGTAGTTCATCATTCTTTCTTCCTAGTCTGTTTTTGTCTGGAAGCTCATCTGAAACCTGTCCACCATGGGTGACCATGCTGGTTATTTAAAATACCAGTGGCATAGCTTTCAGAATCATAGCAACTCACAAGCCACCACAGTATGACAAACTGACAGATGACAGACGAGTTGTGGCTTATAAATAGCAGAGAAACACTGTCAGATATAGTGCCGGAAAATAAACCCCTCAGGTTGGACGGCAACTGGACAAGAACTGCCTCCTCAAAGTCGAGTTGACCATGATGGAGTAAAACTCATGGAAGAAAAGCACGCAGGACCTTCATTTGCTGATGAGGCACAGCTCAGAATGAAGAGAAACAGTTGTAAACATCCATTGAAAATTGGAACATGAACTGTACAAAGTATGAATCTGGGAAAATTGGAAGTTATCAAAAATGAAGTGGAATGCATATATATCAATATCTTAGGCATTAGTGATCTGAAATGGACTGGTATTGGCCATTTTGAATCTGACAA
>NW_006409035.1:209121-213876 GCF_000296735.1 Chrysochloris asiatica | reverse complement strand
CCAAGTGGCAGCATCGATGGACTCAAGCATGGCAACAATAGTGAGGTTGCCCAAGATCGGGTGGTGTTTCATTAAGCTGTTCATAAGGTGGCTGTGGTTCGATACTGACTTGATGGCACCTAACAACAGCAACAACAAGATACCAGAGTAGAATTCTTCAATTTCATCATCATTGGCTTTAGTGGTTGGTGCATAAATTTGAATAATTGTGCCAGTTACTGGTGGTGTGGCTAGCATCACAATGCATTACCATCTTGTTACTGGCACTCTTATAAATAATACAAGGTGTTGGTTT
Source organism: Chrysochloris asiatica (assembly GCF_000296735.1). Taxonomy (NCBI): domain Eukaryota; kingdom Metazoa; phylum Chordata; class Mammalia; order Afrosoricida; family Chrysochloridae; genus Chrysochloris; species Chrysochloris asiatica. Next base: position 213,581 of record NW_006409035.1, on the reverse strand, counting down.
GTGGTGTGTCATTGAATTGTTTCATACTCGGAGCAACCCTGCTTAGGGTTTCTGAGGCTGCACATCTTTATGAGAACAGCAACCGCAGCTGCCTCCCACAAATGTCTAGTAGTTTTGAACTACTTCTGTTGAGGTTAGCAGCCAGACTCGCAACCACTATGCTACCAGAGCTCTTTAACAATAATCTATGTAAAGAATAGCAAAATGAACTGTAGAAGTGCATGTCATAGAGTCTTCTATAACGTCAGAATAATCTGATCTTGTTTCCCCTCTGCTCATAAATACATCCTCAATTCAGCTTCATTTCCCCACTTTACTTATACCATCCTTTGTTTTTGTCAACAAAGAGGAAGGAGCTGTAGTTGGGAAATATGGTTTTGGTGATAGACATGATGTTGCAGATCACATTATAGAATTTTGTAAGACCAAAGACTTATTTATTCCAAATGTTTTTTTTGTTTTTAAATAAAAAGAAGACTGTAGAAGAATTGATGTATTTGATTTGTAGTGTTAGTGAAGATTATTGAAGGTACCATGAGCTACCAGAAGAACAAGCAGGTCTTTCTAGAAAGAACATCTTGTGCATTCCTTTGAAGCAGGGATGCTCAGATTTCATCTCCCAAACTTCAGAAATGCTCTCAATAGAGATCTGTTCCTGGAAAAATGCATTATGCATGGTAAAGTGGAGCGTCAATAAATATTTGAAAAAAATGAAGGCACCCAATAAGATGGATTCACACAGTGGAAGCAGTGGGTTCAAGCGTATCAATTGTAAGGATTTTATATAATCAGGTAGTTTTCATTCTGTATACTGAAGCTAGTGTTCTTGTTTCCAGAAGGAACTCTTTTTATGACAATGGGTAAGTTGGGCCACAATGATTGCTTAAAGACGGAATTCCTGATCACCCAGGGGACTCATCATGTTGGGGGTCTTTTTCTTTTTTGATGACCCTGCATTTTACAAAACATAAAGTCCTTCTTCAGGGACTAGTCCCTCCTGATAATATGTCTAAAGTATTTATAGAGCTGTAGATATTATGTAGGAATTAATTAAACATATTTAAAATATAAACATTTTTAGTGTGGTGTTGTAGGATAAACACTGGTGTGCTAATCACAAGGTCTACAGTTCAAACCCACCATTCACTCCTGGAAAATATATACAGGTTCATTTTGAGTCAAAACCAACATGGAAACTCGTAACAAAAACAACAAAACATAAGCAATAGTGCATCTGTCTAATTTTTGTTAATTGATTATGATTAAATTTGCATTGCTCTTTTCTTTTTCCAGTACTTTCATCAGTTACATGGAACAACAAAACCAAACACATATTTCAGAATTCATTCTTTTGGGACTCTCAGATGAGCCAGAGTTGCAGCCCCTCCTCTTTGGATTGTTCCTGTTCATGTATCTAGTCACCTTCACTGGGAACCTGCTCATCATCCTGGCCATCATAATGGATTCCCACCTCCACACACCCATGTACCTCTTCCTCTCCAACCTCTCTTTTACAGACATTTGTTTCACCTCCACCACTGTCCCAAAGATGCTACTGAACATTCAGATGCAGAACAAAGTTATCACCTATGAAGAATGCATCACTCAAATGTATTTTTTCATTCTTTTTGGAGGGTTAGACAATTTCCTCTTGACAGTTATGGCCTATGACCGGTTTGTGGCCATCTGTCACCCACTGCACTACACAGTCATGATGAATCCCTTGTTCTGTGGTCTCATGCTTCTGGCATCCTGGTTATTGAGTATTGTGTACTCTCTATTGCATGGCTTAATGATTTTGCGACTGTCTTTTTGTACAGAATTAGAAATTTCCCACTTTTTTTGTGAACTTAATCAAGTAGTTAAACTTGCTTGTTCAGACACCTTCCTCAATGACTTAGTGATGTATTTTACAACTGGACTTCTGGGTGTTACTCCACTTACTGGGATCCTTTTCTCTTATAGTAAGATTGTGTCCTCCATTTTGAGAATTACATCAGTTGAAAGCAAGTATAAAGCCTTTTCCACTTGTGGGTCTCACCTCTCAGTCATTTGCTTATTCTATGGTACAGGTCTTGGAGTTTATCTTAGTTCTGCTGCTACCCAAAATTCCAAGGCCACTGCAATAGCCTCAGTGATGTACACTGTGGTCACACCCATGCTGAACCCCTTTATCTATAGTCTTAGAAATAAGGACATAAAACAGGGCCTAAGAAAGCTGTTGCATTTTGAAACGTTCTCAACATAACAGGATGCTTTATCTCAAGAGAGTTAATAATGAGCATCAGAGCTCAAAATCATTAAGACAGAAATCATATTTTCATCAGTTCATAACTGCATTATTTTGCAGAATCTAGTCTCCTACATTTTATATGGTATAAGCAATTGATTCTTGCACATTTCTTTAAAAAATTTAAATATCATCCCTTCAATAAGTCATTCCTTCAGGTTGACTGCAGATTGTTTAGTGTGAAACAGACCTTCCAATACACAATATGCATTATTAGCATAAAATTACCCCATTGTAAAACATCATTCTTTTCAAGTCCATAATGTTGTGATATCAATTTCTAGATTTTTATTGTCAAGTATGTTTATTGTGCTCAGATCTTTAATATTCTACCTATCTGAGTTATTTTCTTTAAATAGAAGTTGTGTTAAGTATTTTGAGCAGAAACTTTAAAGTATGTATTTAATAAATTGTGAAATGAACTGGTGGTATGTCCCCTAATATTATGTTGACATACAACAGCAGTGAAAACCAGACCAAATAAGAACATTGAGACTTCTCCTATCATCAGGAAGGTGGTGGAATCAAGAGGAATCCAATAAAATTATTGGCTCCATAAATATGACACATTTTCTGCAGTCCAGATATTAGCAATGTTGTTGTTGTTAGGTGCCATAAAGTCGTTATCGACTCAGTGACCCTATGCACAACAGAATGAAACACTGCTAGACCTGGGCCAACCTCACAATTGTTGCCATGCTTGAGACTACTGATGCTGCCACTTTGCCAATCCATCTTGATGTTCGTATTCCCCTTTATTGCTAACTCTCTACTTACCAAACATGATATCCTTCTTAAGTGATTGGTTCCTCCTGACAATATGTCTTAAGTATGAGAAATGAAGTTTGGTCATCCTGACCTGTAAGGAACATTCTGGTTGCACTTCACCCAACACAGACATGTTTGCTCTTTTGGCAGCCCAACGTACTTTCAATATTCTCCTCCAACACCATAACTCAAATACATCAATTATTCTGTGGTCTTCCTTTTTTCCTGTGTAGGTTTCACATACATAGGAGATTACTGAAAATACCCTGGCTTAGGTCAGGCACACCTTAGTCCTCAAGCTGACATCTTTGCTCTTCAACACTTTAAAAAGGTCTTGTGCAGCAGATTTGCCTAATGCAATATATCATTTGATTTCTTGACTGCTGCTTCCATGAGTGTTGATGGTTGATCCAATAAGAATGAAGTCTTTGACAACTTCAATCTTTTCTCCTTTGATAAGAATGTTTTTTATTGGTCAGGATGTCAGGATTTTTTTTTCTTTACATTGAGATGCAATCCGTACCGAAGGCTGTAGTCTTTGATCTTCATCAGTAAGTATTTTAAGTCCTCGTCACTTTCAGCAAGCAAGATTGTATCATCTGCATATCTCAGGTTGTTAATAAGTCTTCCTCCAATCCTGATGCCACATTTTTCTTCATATAACCCAGCTTGTATGTAGAACAAGAGGCAGTTGTTCTACAAACTTTCAAGTAAGTAGCCAAGAACAGAAGAACAAACTGTGCTACCAATGGATACCCATGGATCATCCCCAAGAGAGAGCGTGTATCACCCCCACCAAGAAGAAGAATATATTTCTCTACTTCCTTGGATTTCATGGTAATAATGCTGTGCCATTCCCAAGTGTAACCCCTTAAGGGTCTTGTTTTTGTTGTTGTTAAGTGCAATCAAGTCAGTACTGAATCATAGTGACCCTATGCACAACAGAATAAAACACTGCTTGGTATTGTGTGAACCACATATTATTGCTAGGCTTTGTGCCATTGTAGCTGCCACAGTGCCAATCCATCTTGTTGGGATGTCTTTCTCTTTTTCTCTGACCTTCTACTTTAACATGCATGATACCCTTCTCCAGAGACAAATCCCTTCTGTAAATATGTCCTAAGATTGAGAGACAAAGTCTGGCAATCCTTGCTTCTAAAGAGCATTATGACTGTACTTCTTCCAAAGCAGATTTGTGTGTGTGTTTTCTTTTTACTTTTTGTAGCCGTGGTACTTTTAATATTCTCCTCAAACACCGTAACTTAAATGCATCTATTCTTCTATTTTTGTTGTTGTTGTTAAGTGCCATCGAGTCGGGTCCGACCCATAGCGACCCTGTACAGGTTTTCCGAGGGTGTAAATCTTTACGGGAGTAGAAAGCCTCATCTTTCTCCCGCGGAGC
>NW_006409035.1:199312-207896 GCF_000296735.1 Chrysochloris asiatica | reverse complement strand
TTCTCCCCCGAGCTTAACTCTATTCACATCATCATGGTCATCTTGGTCAACTCTACTTTGAGGAGGCATTTTTATCCCCAGTCGCATTCTGAGTGCCTTCCCACCTTCCGGTCCTGTATCTGACAGTATTTCTCGGCTTTTCATAGAGTTTTCAGTGACTAGTGATTCAGAAGTAGTTTGTCACTCTTTCTTCCTAGTCTGTCTTTGTTTGAAAGTTCATCTGAAACCCCACCATGGGTGGCATAGCCCTCAGAATCACAGCAATTCAAACCACCACAGCACGACAGACAGACGAGAGGCAGTTGCGTGGTTGCTGTTAAATAGAAATCTCCTTGTGCTTGGACCCTTAAATCTGGCTCAAAGGCAGGATTTCCATCCTTGGATGTCAATCAAGAGGTGGAAGTGCAGCAGAGGTGACTGGGTTGTAGTGAGACGCTTTGGGCTGCGCTTGTGGGTCTCTAAGTTGGTCGACGCCGCCTCAAAGCCACAAGCCAAAGGTTAGGCTAAGACGGCGCTCTGGCGTCCAGGGTAAGTAGGACAGCCTGGCCGGCCCCTGCAGTCTCTTCCCGCTAGACAGTGTCTCCCCTTCGACCTGGTCTCCAGACACCTCTCACCCCACCGCTCCGTGGTCTGTGTTTCATTTAACATCTCCACCAGGTCTGGAAGCTAGACACCATTTAATAAATGTGATACACTGAATCCACTATCGTGTGAAAATCCCAAGGCAAAACTCTAAAAGACAGAATAAAGACCAGAGAACATAAAGGCATCAGATATATGAATGAAAAAGATCTTTGATCTAGCCCACTTGAGCCTTCAGGTGACTTCATCCCAAGTTGCCATTTGACTGCAACAAGCTAAGAAATGAGAGGTGAGGACTGCCCAGAAGAGTTCAGTCAACCCACAGAACTCTGTAATATCATAAGAAATTGCAGTTGTAAACCATTATGTCTCAGGGCATTTTACCAACAATAAGAGACAATAGTGATGTGATCTTCAAAAAGTTCCTGGGCTTCTATATGCCTTCATTTTCTCAGAGTACATACATAATAAATATTAGTTATTAACATAGTTCTTGGACCCCACTTCCCCCAAAAAAACAGGGAAGAAAGAAAAAGACCAAAATGGATGCCAGAGGAAACTCCGAAACTTGCTCTTGAACATAGAGAAGTTAAGGTGAGTGGAAGAAATGAGGCAGTAAAAGAACTGAACAGAAAATTTCAAAGGTTAGCATGAAAAGATAAATTCAACTATTATAATGAAATATGCAAAGACCTGAAGTTAGAAAATCAAAAGGGAAGAACACACTTTACATTTCTCAAACTGAAAGAACTGAAAAAAAACACTCAAGTCTCAACTTGAAATATTGAAGGGTTCCATGGGCAAAATATTGAATAACAGAAAACACAAAAAGAAGGTGGAAGGAATACACAGAGTGATTGTACCAAACATTTCAAGAGATAGTATATAAACAAGAAAGAGTGGTACTGAAGGAAGTGTTTTACTATATATCCTGCTAAAGATCCCTATGTAAGCATGTACTTTTCATGAAAAAAATAATAACACAGAGAGTCAGTGTTAGAAGTCCAATGCTGTGCTGAAGGCATTGGCAAAAAACAAGGTTTCAGGAATCGGTGGAATACAGATTGAAATATTTCAACCAACAGATGCAGCACATTCGCTTGTCTATTTTAGGAAACTTGGAAAACAGCTGCCTGGCCAACTGATTAGAAAAGATCTATGTGCCCATCCCAAAGAAAGGCAACCTAACAGAATATAATGTGGAAATCATCAAACAATATCATTGATACCACATGAAAGTAAAATTTTCCTGAAGATAGTTGAAAAAACAGTTCTAGCAGTACATGACAAGGAGCTGACAGAAATTCAAGTTAGAGTCAGAAGAGGATGTGGCATGAGGGATATAATTTCATTCAAAACGATCTTGAATGAAAGGAAAGGATACAAGAAAAATGTATATTTGTGCGTTATAGATTATGTAAATGTATATGACTGTGTGGATCACAACAAACTATGGATATAACATAACAAAGAATTGGTATCACAGAACACTTAACTGTGCTCATAAGGAATCTGTACATAGACTAACTCCAAGGGGATAAAGAATAGTTTAAAATCAGGAAAAGTGCACACCTGGGCTATATTCTTTAACCATACTTATTCAATCTGTATGAGTACATAATCCAAGAAGTTAAAATATGTGAAGGAAAACACAGCATCAGTATCTGAGGAAGACTTATAAACAACCTGTGATATGCAGATGATATAACCTTGCTTACTGGAAGGGAAGAGGACTTAAAATACTTACTGATGAAGATAAAAGACTACAGCCTTCAATATGGGTTGTACCTCAATGGTAAGAAAACAAAAATCCTCACCAGTGAACCTATAAACAACATCATGATAAGTGGAGAAAAGATTGAAATTGTCAAGGACTTAATTTTACTTGAATGCACAATCAGCACTCATGGAAGCAGTAGTCAAGAACTCAAATAATGCATTGCATTGGACAAATTGCTTTATTACATTTTAAAGAGGTCACTTGAAGGACTTAGGTACACCTGCTCCAAGTCAGGGTATTTTCAGCCTTCTCATACGCATGTGAAAATTGTACAATGAATCAGAAGGACCACTGAAGAATTGGTGCATTTTTGAATTATGGTGTTGACTAAGAATTTTAAAGTACCATGGACTACCAGAAGGACAAGCAAATCTGCCTTAGAAGAAGGACAGCCAGAGTGCTCTTTAGAAACTAGGATGGTGAGATTTTTGTCTTTCATACTTTGGGCATGTTGTCAGGAGGGACTAGTCACTATAAAAGGACATCATGCTTGGCAGAGTAGAGGGTCATTGAAAAAGAAGATTCCCAACAAGATGGATTGAAACACTGGCCACAACAGTGGGCTCAAACAATAGTTGTGATAATGATACAGGACTGGACAGTGATTAGTGCCATTGAACATAGGTCACTACCAATAACAATTACACTCTTTATAAGAGCAGACAGCCTCACCTTTCTCCGATGGAGTGGCTGGTGGGAATGAACTGCCGACGCTGTGGTTAACATTAACCCGTTGCACCATGTGGACTCTCTTTCAGAAGAGAAGGCAGTTGAAATACACTGAAACCTGGGAGCATCAAGACTTGAGGGGATTGCTTTGTTTTTCCAGGTCTCACAAGTTTTCTGCCTTTGACAGCACTGTCTTACTTCTTGTTTGTCACTCTGTTAGTGAAAAATATTTGAATTTTCCTTCTCTGACAGGTTTCCGCTGTACACAGAGTCCAGTTTTTGTGGGTTTTATGTATAAACAGGGTCAGTTTGATACTATTTGTAATATTGTCTGAAGAATACTCCTTAAAGAATTTGAAAATGGTGGATTATAGGTATGGATTTCATTTATGCCTTTATCTGTTTCAAACAACCACAAGGTTAATCATCTAGGCCTTGGAAATTGAGACCAGCTGTCAAGTCTGAGACTACTCTCTGTTCTTGGCCAGGCTGCTTCCCTGCACCTCTGAGGCTGTCTTTGCTGCAGGGGGGCTGCCATTCAGTAGCCCAGCTCTCTGACTTCAGAGCCACTCAGAATGATCCTTTCTGCCTATGCCTCAGGTTCACTAGTAGCTAAGTTACTCACAGTTTGTAAGCACCATGACATTATATATACTTTCTGTGACTGACTTAAAGTTTGTGTTTGGTACAGCCCTTCTCATTTTACTGCACTTCACAAATACTATTTAGTTTAATTTACTTGTATTTTAACAAATTGGACATTTGTGACAACCCTGAACCAAGCAAGTCATACTGGCCTCATTTTTCCAGCAGCATGTGCTCGTTCAGTGCCTGTGTCTCTGTATCTGTTTTGGTCATTTTCACAATGTTTGAAGCACTCCCTTTATGCTTCAGTCTAGTGTCTGCATAACTTTCCCATGCACTGGGAATCCCAAACATTCATGAAATGACAGCAGCAGTATCATTAAGGCATGCCTGAACACTGTTTGTTTGAACAAAATTTACATTAAGAATTGACTCAAAACCAAGGATGTTCTACTCATGGTCAGACTCGATAGACTTTGATAAGAAATATTTTAAATTGCTTTTTTTTTTTTCCCTTGTAACCCAGAATCAATTTTATATCTATACACTCAGGAAGTAGTCAATGAAAAGGAAAATAACTCTTTTACAATGTAATCCTGTACAGGAGATATCACAAGCCTCAAGGAAAGCTAAAAACGTATCCTTCTACTTCAAGAGGATATTTTTACTCCTAAATAACTCTGACCAGGACAAGGATTTGAAATTTATCTGTATCCAGTTTATTAGTAAAAAGTAATAGGATATTGTAAGTGAATAAACTAGAATAGATTTGCAAGCCTTGAAAATGTAAAAGGCATACAAGGGGGCTTTTAAAAGTTTGTGGAAGGTAGACTCTCCACTGAGTAGTATCCAATCTGTCTAGGCAGGGCTGATTAAATGAAATACAGATAGGTCTCTTGTGATACAGTTGTGAATAATTGTTATCAGGACTGATTGTGAGGGTTGGAAACGTAAAGCAAGAAGGGAGTGACTAACTTTCCAGTCTAGGAGCAGAGGTCCCTAGGACCATCAACAGAGAAGAGCCGAGAGCGGGATCCTACCCAGAGAAGCAGTGATGCCTGAGGTGGAGGCAGAGATGATGACGTGGAGCGATGGAGCAGCTGAAGACTTTAGATCCAGAGAGGGAGAGAGGCTGTGTACTGAAGACCTGGGAGGTATGGGGAAAGGATTGCAGGATATACCCTTTGGTTGGTTGATGATGCATGGAGGGGAATATAACCATGGCAATGAGGTGACATACGATAGAATGAATGTTCTCCAATGTAAACTATCACATAATTCACAATAAAACATTTAAGAAAAAAAAAAAAGAGAGAGAGAGAGAGAGACAAAGAAGGTTATTATCTCATGGTTAAAGGATCAAATGAACAAAAGGACATAGCCATCAAATACCTATGTTACCAACGAAATGGTCCAAATTACATAAAGCAAACCCTAATCCAATTGAAGAAAGAGGCACCTCTACAATAATGGTGGGAGTTTTTAATACACCACCTGTCAAAAGGACAGAACAACTAGCAAGATGCTCAGCAGAGACACAGGAACTGAACACAATCAACCTACTTGACCTGATAGATCTGTACAAACCATTCAACCCAACAGCAGCACAATGCACATTCTTTCCCAGTATACATAGAACATTCCCCAGAACTGACCATGTGTTAGGCCACAAAGCAAATCTCCATACATTTAAACATCAAAATATTACAAAGCATATGTTCAGACAACAATGCTATAAAATTAGAAATCAATAATAATAAGATCAATGAAACTATACCATATACATGAAAACTGAATACTTCTCTGCTTAAAAGCTACTGGTAGTGTTGTTGTTGTTGTTCAGTGTCATCGAGTCGGTTCTGACCCATAGCGACCCAGTATAGTATTTCCAAGGAGCAGTGGTGAGCTTGAACCACTGACCTTGCAGTTCAACTTGACATTGCAGTCCAGCTCATTAACCCACAGCACCACACTAGGATTCTTGGGTAGTAGAACAAATAAAAAGTGAAATTAGTAAATTTCTAGAAACAAATGAGGATGAAAGCACAACATACCAAAACTTTTGGGACATAGCAAAAGGAGTGCTGAGAGGACTATTTATTGTAATAAATGCTTACATACTAAAAGAAGAGAGAACCAATATCAACACAGTAATACAACATCTCCAACAATTAAAATAAGAACAGCGAAGTAAAGCTACATCAAGCAGAAAAAAAGAAATAATAAAGATTAGAGCAGAAATAAATGAGATAGAAAACAATAGAAAAAAATCAACAAGAAACTGGTTTTACCAAAATATTAACAAAATTGACAACACCTCTGTCAAATCTAAACAAAGAAAAGTGGGAGAAGACACACATGACATGCTTAAGAAACCACATGGGAGACACTGCAACAGAGCCAATGGAAATAAAATGATAATAACAGATTGCTATGAAGAACGGTACTCCAATATATTTGAAAATCTGGAGGAAATGAATGCAGTTTTAGAAAAATACGAACAACTTAAACTCACACAGAGTAAAGTAGAAAACCTATGCAAACCTATAACAAAGGAAGAAATACATCAGGTCATCAATAAACTCCTAACCAAAAAAAGTCCAGGGCCAGATAGCTTTAGCGGTGAGTTGTACCAGACATTCAGAGCAGAGCTGACACCTAATCTATTCAAACTATTCCAGAATATAGAAAAGAGGGGAAAACTTCCTAATATATTTTACAAAGCAAGTATAACCCTCATACCAAAATCAGGGAGGACATGACTAAAAAAGAAAATTGTAGTCCAAAATCCCTCATGATCAGAGATGTTAAAATTCTCAACAAAATCCTAGCCAATAGAATTCAATGACATATCAAAAAAATAATACATCATGACCAAGTGGGATTCATATCAGGGATGCAAGGATGGTTCAATATTTGAAAAATAATCAACATAATTCATGACATAAATTTGAAAAATGAGAAAACCACATGATTAAATAGATTTACTCAGAAAAGGCATTTGACATAATACAGCACCCATTCCTGATAAAAAAAAAAAAACACAAAACAAAGCAGAAATTGAAGGAAAATTTTTCCACATAATTAAGAGCATATATACAAAACCAAAGGCCAACATCACTCTCAGTGGGGAAAAGCTGAAAGCATTCCCTTTGTGAACAGGAACCAGACAAGGATGCTCTTTATCACCACTCCTATTCAATATTGTGTTGGAAATCTTGGCCAGAGCTGTGAGGCAAGAAAAGCAAATTAAATGGTAGCATAGTGGTTACGAATCGGGCTGCGAACCGCAAGGTCCGCAGTTCGAAACTATCAGCTGCTCCACGGGAGAAAGATGAGGCGATCTGCTCCCGTAAAGATTTACAGCCTCGGAAACCCTGTTCAGGGTTGCTATGGGTCGAAACCGACTCGACAGCACTTAACAAAACAAAAACAAAATATTGGCAACAAAGAAGTAAAACCCTATTTGTATATGATATGCTCCTTTACTTAAAAAATCCCAAAGACTCAGCAGAAAAAACACTGGAAATCATTGGAAAACTCAGCAAAATGGCAGAGTACAAGATCAATATACAAAATCAATTGGAATCCTATATACTATTAAAGAAAGCTCTGAAGAGGAAATAAGGAAAACAATACTATTTATAATTGCCACTCAAAGTATGAAGGAAATCTAACCAAAGAAACAAAAGACCCATATAATGAATACTACAAAATGCCACTACATGAAACCAAAAGAGATTTACAAAAATGGAAGGATGTATCATGCTCATGGATAGGAAGACATAGCATTGTGAAATGTCAGTACTATGGAAAGCAATCTAAAGATACAGCACAATCCCAATCCAGATTCCAACAACATTCTTTGAAGATGGGAAAAACAATCATGGACTTTATTTGGAAGGGAAACAGGCCCCAGATAAGCAAAGCACTGCATAAGAAAAAGAGCTAAATGTGGAGCCTCTTACTGACTTCAGAACTTACTACTGGGCCACAGTGATCAAAAAGAGACTGGCATTGGTACAATGAAAGACACATCGATCAATGGAACAGAATTGAGAACCCCGAAGTAAATCCATCCAAATACAGCCAACTGATCTTTGACAAAGAGACAAAATACGTTAAATGGGGAAGAGATTATATATTCAATAAACGGTGCTGGCAAATCGATTTTGTAAAAGAATGAAACAAGACCTATACCTCAAACTACATATGAAAACTAGCTCAATATGGATTAAAGATATGAATGTAAATCCCAGAACTACAAAGATTATCAATGAAAAACTAGGGACAAATTTAAGGGCTCTAATATATGGCTTCTAATCAAGATGATGGATCTGGTAGACGTGCAGTGAGGAGTTCTGTCAGTAACAACATGGAATGCCAGGCCAAGCAGGCTCAGGAGATGGTTCCAGGCTCTGGAACTCTGAAACACATATAAAGGAATATATGGAGGATTGGAGGGCTTGCAGCTGGGGGAATTTGTAGGAGAATCAAGAAATCCATTGTTTTCTGATTCAAGATGCTCAGCTGTACCCGGAGCCACGATCTTGGGAGAGAACATCTTGATTGTATCAGGATTGATATCAAAATTTAAAGTGACAGTTTTGACATAAAACCAATCGGCCACCACTTGTCTGTCTGTCATGCTGTGGTGGCTTGAGTTGCTGTGATTCTGAGGGCTATGCCACCGATATTTTAAATAACCAGCAGGGTCACCCATGGTGGACAGATTTCAGATGAGCTTTCAGACAAAGAAAGACTAGAAAGAAAGAGTGATGAACTACTGCCGAATTTTTAGTCACTGAAAACCTTATGAATAGCAGAGAAACTGTCAGATACAGGGCTGGAAAATGAGCCCCTCAGGTTGGAAGGCACTCAAATGCAACTGGAGAAGAGATGCCTCCTCATAGTAGAGTTGACCATGATGACGTGAATGGAGTTAAGCTCGTGGGAGAAAAGCCCACA
>NW_006409035.1:190774-197832 GCF_000296735.1 Chrysochloris asiatica | reverse complement strand
CTTGACTTTGAGATGTAATCCATATCGAAGGCTGTGCTCTTTGATCTTCATAAGTAAATGTTTCAAGTCCTCTTCACTTTCAGCAAACCAGGTTGTATCATCTGCATATCGCAGGTTGTTAATGAGTCTTCCTCCAATCCTGACTCCACGTTGAGTCCTTTAGGCAATCATAATCAGTTATCTCTGTCCAAAAAAGATTGAGTTTCTTCCTGTGTCCTTCAAGAGAATTTTGTGATCTAGCATTCTAGATTGAATGTTTTGATAAATTGAAAAAAATAAATTCAGGAATGAGTATTCTGCCCAGCTTTCAGATAGTCTCAGACTCTGTTCTTCTCACTAACATCTCCCCATTCTTTAACTTTTCTCTTAAATGACCCCTCCTGAGAAAAGTGTCCATCTCCTTTCCTATTGTATTCACCAGCATTGGATCCATCTGTAATTTGTATGTACAGCTTTCTGTACATTCAATTCATACTGCCAAAAACTGACAAATGAGCAAATTCCCTTTCTGTAAACACTTAGCATTTCACATGCATCACTGTTAAAAAGACCAATTAATCTTTACAATTTATAATGTAATCACTAATGTATTAATATATTGGCCACCTGCCATTGAGTTAATTCTGATTCATAGTGATCATGTATAGTGTTTCTGAGGCTGTAAATATTTATAGAAACCCTCATCTTTCTCCCTCAGAATGACTGGGGCATTTGAACTGCCAACATTTCAGTTATCAGTCTTGTTCTTATCCTACAACATCACCAGGGTTCCTTATGCTAACATATTGTGTTATAGGAAATATGTCATTTTATTGACATACAATGTTATATGTCATATTGTCATATGAGATTATGAAATAAGTAAATTTGAGTACAATGTTTATTCTTATAGCAGAACTTTTTCTTTTATATATAGAAATCTAATATTGTGACATGAATTTCTTAGTCTCTTGTAATCTGTGTATGTATAGATACTTTCTGAGACTACTTTATAATCCTCTTTCCTGATCCTCTACTGACAGGGATGACTTTCATGTTATTCAGGGTCTATTGTCAATTCATTAAAATAGAAAACATGGTAAAAATACAGTAGTAACCCTGTGTGGGATTATTTGTGGTCAGAAGTAGTTTCATGAAACCCTGGTACCTCAATCAATGATGTAAAACTAGGTTATTTAGCTCTTTGGAGAAATAAACATACTCCTAGAGCAATCATTATGTCATTATGGATTACCTTGCATGCTGGAGACACACCAAAAGAGAGGTGACCACCTCTTGGGAAGAAGGAGTCCAGTGGAGTAAAAGAGAGGTACAGGAAACTGCAAGTTGTCTCCCAAGGGTTAAATTTGGCACAAGTTTGCATTTTGTTTATCTTATAGCTCCAGAGAAATTCATTTCTAAAAGAGGTAACACCATAGAATAGTTAATTAATAAAGCACATGGGAATTCAACCACTAAAGCCATAGACTTGTAAAAGCTTCCCTTATACTGACTCACATATACTTGGCTAATTTTAGGTGATAAGAAAACATAATTGCATCTTCCAGGGGCCTCTTGAGGGTTTTTATTTCACTGTCCTTCCTGGGGGCCTCAGCTTCTAACTTTCACTGTGGTACACGAAAGAAGCAGCATTGGCAAACTTCGACTCATCCCTGATAACATCTGGATGAGCTGCAGCATCCTCGCAGGTGCTGAGAAATGGGGTAGGAATGAGGGCTCTCTTTTATAGACGATAACTTCAGGGGTATCAAAAGGGATAACAAATAAAGTCAATTTTAATGATTTAAAGTCCTGCTGAGTTAAAGTCCCTAATTCGGGACAGTGGTTCTGGATATATTAAAATGTCCTCTTCTAATCTTTATTCTCTGGCTTAGCTCTCATTCATGGGTCTCCCTTTCTTAACACTATTTCTTCTTGTTTTCATATCTCCTTTTCTCACCATTGTTGGTAATATCTGTTTAACCTTATTCAACTATTTGTTTATTTACTGATAATATACTTATTTAATACTTAATTATGTTTTGGAAACCAAGGTATGGGTAGACAGTGTTCCTTCTCTCCAAATCTTAGTCTCCACAGGGCAACACATACGTGATAAATAAAGGTCACATCCTGTGATGGCACTATAATTCTAATGAATTGCATTGTACAGTTGCCCTCTTCCTAGGAAGTTAAGTGAAGACTTCACAGAGAAGCTTATGATTTTACTGAACACTGAAGGTGAGGGCAGCAGGGGAATAAATATTGGGACTGACTAGATCGTAAATTATGCTTATGAAATTATACATAGTAGCCAATTGTTGTTGTGTTGTTGTGAAGTGCCATCAAGTCAATTCCCACCCATAGTGACCCTGTATAGGGTTTCCGAGGAAACGAAGATGAGTTTGAATTGCCGACCTTGCAGTTCAAACGGTTTTGCAGTGTGGCGTATTAACACACAACGGCTCACCAGGACTCCATAGCTAACAGCTGATGAAAAGTGATGGCAGAGAATGCAGTGGAAAATACGACACTGGCCAGGTAACAGAAAGTCTTACATTTTGTCTGCAGGATTGGCACTTCATTCTAAAATTAGTTAGTCTAGAGTTTGTGACAGAGGATGTTCACTGTCAGGCTGGCCCTTTGTTGAGATTGTCATCATTAATGTGAGCAATAGACTACTGCTGTTGCCAAAGCCATAGAAAGATATGGGGTGAAATTAGAACAGTAGAAGTGGGGGGTGAATCTGTGAGGGTTTCAATCATCATGTATCTAATAATCCACTGAGTGAAATGAGGCAAACTTGACATTTAAAATTCACTAGTTTATTTGATTAAGTAATTCCTCTATGGAATTGGCATCATAATGCTGATTTTAGTGCTAAAGAATATGGGCCTTACAGTAGTGATTTTGCTTGTCTAAGTCGAGTAGTAGAGTCTTGGTGGAAACTACAGCCTGCTGTTTCTAAGGTGTTTGCATTTGACTAACATTTAAAAATTTTAATATACTTCTAGTTTTTTTAACATTATTATAGTTGCAGTAAAATTGCAAATACTGTACAGAGAGTTCCCATAAACCCCACACGCTGGCCCCTGTTATTAACATTCCCCATCCAGAATCCTACATTGAATTTACTTGTCATAGCTCCTTAGATTTCACTGGCTATGACAGGTTTTCCAATTTTCTTTGTTTTTGATGACCACGATAGTGTTGAGAAGTTGTTGTCATTGTTAAGTAATTATATATACAAATATATATTATAATTGTTCATTGTTAATGTATAGAAAACTACTTACTGTGGTTCATCTGTAGAGTGTCTTTTGCTATTGGGTACGCTTGGTGTTCAGTGCAAGAGTATATAATACATCATCATGACTGAGGGTTGAAGTGATAGGAGAAGTGATCAATGAATGGTACACAGGGTGAGTAAATATCTCAAGATGTCTTCTACAATAAACTAATACAAATATTAAACTAAATGGAAGTTCAGAAGAGAAAGTATCTTTTGGTGAAGGATGAATTATGCATCATTTTCATGCATTATATTTGTATATGCAAGTAACATAACAAATATAACACAGCATATCATAACATAATGTTGTTGCGGTTGTTGCCCTCAAGTCAATCCCAACTAATAAGAAATGTATATGTGTAAAGCAAAACTGCTGTATATGGTTTTTTTAATCTGTGACCTTTGGGGTGCAGATACGCAGGCATGTCTTCAGAGGTTCATCTGACTTGGTTCCAACTGCCAGCTTCTCAGCTAGTAATTGGATGCTAAACCCTTTGCACAACCCAATAATTTAACATAATATAACATGATGTGGTGTGATGTGATGTGTTATAATAATACATATGTTGTTGTTGTGTGTCTATCATGTATGTTCCTACTCGGTAGATGGTTTCTGAGCCTGTAAATCCTTATGTGAACATAAAGCCTCATCTTTTCCCAGCAGCACAACTGGTAGATTCAAACTGCTGACCTTACTGATAGCATCCCAAAGTGTTATCCACTAAGCCAGAGTCTTCCTATAGAAATACATATAAAGAATAGAGTAAAAAGACTGTAGGACCCCATGTCAGAATAATCTGATCTCTTCTTTCCCCTTTACTCTTTTTAATTTTTTTAAAGTTTTTATTGTGAATTGAGTGATAGTTTACATGGGAGAACATCAGCTTTACATTCATCCTACATTTTTTCATTACATTGTAATGATTACAATCTCCTCCATACATCAGCATTCAACAGCATTCGCTTCCATCCCCTCTGGGTTTTTTTGTGTTTTGTTTTGCATGTACACCAAAGCACTCAGGAATCTATAACCATTCAAATAACCAAAGAGTACAAACTGCAAGTCTGCCCCTGGATGCCAACACAACCTCTCTCCTTCCGTGAGTCCAGAGTCCCCAGCGCTCCATCTCTCCACATCATATTCTCTGCCTCTTTCTCCTGCGTCACTGCTTCTCTGGTTAGGGTCCCGCACTACACTCTTCTCCCTTGATGGTCCTAGGCTCCTCTGCTCCTGGACTGCAAGATCAACCACTACCCTCCTTTTGTTGCAAAATGTCTACCTTTACATTTGCAACTCTTACAATCAGTCCTGATAGCAATCATTCACTATTGGACCACAAGAGTCTTATATCCATCTCCTTTCACCAGGTTTGAAACCATTCAGTGGAGCTTCTAACTTCCTCCACACCCTCTAAAACAAGACCCCCACTTGAAAGCTTGTAAGCTATTCACTTTGTGCATTTGTTGTTGTTGTTGGGTGCCATCAAGTCTACTTATAGTGAATCTATGTAGAACAGAACAACACACTGCCCAGTCCTGGGCCAACCTCACAATTGTTGCCACACTTGAGCTCATTGATGCTGCCATTTTCCAAATCCATCAGGCTGGGGGTCTTCCTTTTTTCCTCTGACCCTCCATCTTACCAAACATAATATACTTCTCCAGTGACTGGTACTTCCTGACAATATATCCAAAATTTGAGCAAAAAAGTTTGGCCGTCCTAGCCTCCAAGAAGCACACAGGCTGCATTTCTTCCAACACACATCTGTTTGCTCTTTTGACAGCCTATGGTATTTACAATATTCTCCTCCAACACCATAATTCAAAAGCATCAATTCTTCAACTGTCTTCCTTATTCACTGTCCAGCTTTCACATGCATATGAGGTTATTGAAAATACCATGGCTTGGGTCAGGCGCATCTTAGTACTTAAACTGAGATCTTTGCTCTGCAACACTTCAAAAAAGTCTGTGCAGCACTTTTGCCTAATGTAATATGACATTTGATTTCCTGACTGCTGTTTCCATTAGTGTTGATGGTTGATCCAAGAAGAATGAAGTCCTTAACAACTTCAATCTTTTCTCTGTTGATAAGAATGCTATTTATTGGTCCAGTGGTGAGGATTTTTGTTTTCTTTACATTGAGATGCAATCCATAATGAAGGCTGTGCTCCTTGATCTTCATCAGTAAGTATTTTAAGTCCTCTTCACTTTCAGCAAGCAAGGTTGTATCATCTGCATGTAACAGGTTGTTAATGAGTCTTCCTCCAATTCTGATACCATGGTTTTCTTCATATAACCTAGCTTCTCGATTATTTGCTCAGCATACAGTGTGTTGAGCATATAAGTATGGTGAAAGAATACAACCCTGTCATACACTTTATTACTTTTAAACCATTCAGAGTTCCCATGTTCAGTTTGAACAACTGCCACTTGGTCCATGTACATATTCCTCATGAGCACAATTAAGTGTTCTGGAATACTCAGACTTCACAGTGTTGGCCATAGCTTGTCATGATCCACACAATCAAAAGTCTTTGCATAGTCAAGAAAGCACAGGTAAACATCTTTCTAGTATTCTCTGCTTTCAGCCAAGATCCATCAGACATCAGCAATGATATCCCTCTTTCCATGTCCTCTTCTGAATCCGTCAATATATGCTTTCAGCCATTTCTGTATTACTTTTAGTAAAATTTTACTCGCATGGGATATCAAAGATATTGTCTGATGACTTCCGCATTCCTTTGGGTCACCTTTCTTTGGAATGGGCATAAATATGGATCTCTTCCAATCAGTTGGTCAGATAGTTTTCTTCCAATTTTCTTGGATAGATGGGTGAGTGCCTCCAGTGCCGTCTCACTTTCTTGAAAGATTTCAATTTTTATTCCATCAATTCCTGTTGCCTTGTTCTTTGCCAATTCTTTCAATGCACCTTGGACTTGTTCTTTCAGTATCATTGGCTCTTGATCATATGCTACCTCTTGAAACAGTTGAACATCAATAATTTCCTTTTGGTACAGTGATTCTATGTATTCCTTTCATCTTTTCTTGATGCCGTCTGCATCATTCAATGTTTTGCCCAGAGAATCCTTCAACAACGAAAGTAAAGGCTTGAATTGTTTCTTCAGTTCCCCCAGCTTGAGAAATGCTGAGCGTGTTCTTCCCATTTGGTTTTCTGACTCTAGATCTTTGCACATTTCATTGTGGTATGTGACTTTGTCTTCTTGAGCTGAGCTTCGAAATTTTCTGTTCAGCTCTTTGACCTCCTCATTTCCTCCATTTGCTTTAGCATCTCTATGCTGGAGAGCAAGTTTCAGAGTCTCTCCTGACATCCATTTTGACCTTTTCCTTCTTTCTTGTCTTCTTAATGACTTTCTGCTTTCTTCCTGTGTGATGTTCTTGATGTCATTCCACAACTCTTCTGGTCTTTTGTCTTAAGTGTCTAATGTATCAAATCTGTTCTTCAGATGATCTCTAAATTCAGGTTGGATATATTCAAGGTCATATTTTTGCTCTTGTGAGCATGTTTTCATTTTCTTCAGCTTCATTCTGAATTTGCATATGAGCAATTAATGGTCTGTTCCACAATTTGCTCCTGGCCTTGTTTCAGCTGATGATGTGAAGCTTTTCCCTCATCTGTTTCCACAGGAGTAGTCAATTTGATTTCTATGTATTCCATCTGGTAAGGTCCACGTGGATAATCATCTTTTATGCAGTCTATAGAAGATATTTGAAAAGAACAAATCATTGATTTTATAGAATTCTATCATGCAATCTCCAGCATCATTT
>NW_006409035.1:187930-189297 GCF_000296735.1 Chrysochloris asiatica | reverse complement strand
TTCTCCAGCATCATTTCTATCACCAAGTCCAAATTTTCCAACTACTGGTCCCTCCTCTTTGCTCCCACTTTTGCATTCCAATCACCAGTAATGAGCAATAAATCTTGATTGCATGTTTGATCGATTTCAGATTGAAGAAGTTGGTAGAATTCTTCTATTTCATCTTCACTGTGATTATTGTGGATTTTTTGAAAATTTTTTCTTTAGTGTTATATGAGCAATCGATGTTCTATTCCACAGTCTACCCTTGGTCTTGTTTTGGCTGATATGATATGAGCTTCTCCATCATATCATCCCGCAGCTGTAGTTAGTAGATGTATTTTGTGAGTAAGTGTAGATAGTTGCCTTTCCTGTTGTTGAAGAAAGGTATTTACAGTGAATTAGTCATTATTGTTGCTGTTGTTGTTAGGTGCCATCGAGTCAATACAAACTCATAATGACCCTATGCACAACAATGCCTGGTCCTGAGCCAACCTCATATTTGTTGCCACACTTGAGTTTACTGAGGCTGTCACTTAAACAATCCATCTTTCTGGGGGGGTGGGTCTTCCTCTTTTTCTCTGACCATCCACCTTACCAAACCATATCCCTCTCCAGTGACTGGTCCCTCCTGACAATATGCCCAACATATGAAAGATGAAGTCTGGCCATCATGGCTTCTAAGGATCACTCTGACCATATTTCTTCCAGCACAGATCTGTTTGTTGTTTTGGCAGCCCATGGTACTTTCAATATTGTCCTCCAACACCATAATTCAAACACATCAATTCTTCTATGATTTTCCTTATTCACTGTCCAACTTTCACATGCATATGAGGTTATTGAAAATACTATGGCTTGGATCAGGTGTACCTTAGTCCTCAAGTTAACATCTTTGCTTTTCAACATTTTTAATAAAAGTCTTGTTCAGCAGATTTGCACAATGCAATATGACATTTGATTTCTTGGCTATGGCTTCCATGAATGTTGATGGTTGATCCAAGAAAAATGAAATCTTTGGCAACTTCAATGTTTTCTCCATTGATAAGAATGCTGTTTATTGGTCCAGTGGTGAGGATTTTTTTTTCTTTATATTGAGATGTGATCCATACAGAAGGCTTTGATCTTTGATCTTCATCAGTAAGTATTTTAAGCCCTCTTCACTTTCAGCAAGCAAGGTTATGTCATCTGTATATCACAGGTTGTTAATGAGTCTTCCTCCAATCTTCATGCCACGTTTTTCTTCATATAACCCAATTTCTCAGATTACTTGCTCAGCACAAAGGTTGAATAAATTCTATCATATGATATTAACCATCATTTTTGTTACCAAGGCCATATTTCCAACTTCAGATCCTTCCTCTCTGTTTGCAAACTTTGCATTCAAA
>NW_006409035.1:184193-186175 GCF_000296735.1 Chrysochloris asiatica | reverse complement strand
TTTTTTTTTTTTGGATATGAGCATTTATTGCTATTAATAGCCATCTGAGTATTGCTTTTGTTGTGTCCCAAAGATTTTGATATGCTGTAATTTTATTCTCATTGGGATAATGGAATTTTTAAATGAAATTGTAAAAAAAAAAGTCTTCTATTACCCAGTACTTTTAAAACAGTGTGTTATTCAATTTCCATATTTTTTGTTTTGTTTCTTGAAATTTGTATTGCTGATTTCTAATTTTATTGCATTGTGATCTGACAAAATCCTTTGTAGTACTGTGAAGTTTTTAAAATTTAGGATTGCTTTTTGACCTAAAATATGGTTAATTCTGGGGGATATTCCATGTGCTCTTGAAAATAATGTTTATTTTGAAATTGTTGGGTGAAGTGCTCTTTATATATCTATCGAGTCAAGTTTGTTTATTGTGTTGTTTAGTTCTTCTGTATCTTTATTGAGTTTCTTTCTAGTTCTTACATCCTTCATTGAAAGGGATGAATTAAAGTTTCCTACTATCGCTATGAGTCAGAACCAACTCCAGGGCACATAACAACATCAACAACTATCAATCAAGGAGCTCTGGTAGTGTAGTGGTTACGAATCGGGCTGCTAACCTCAAGGTAAGTAGTTCAAAACTACCAGCTGTTCTGTGGGAGAAAGATGAGACGTTCTGTGCATGTAAAGATTTACAGCCTCAGAAACCCTTTACAAGGTTGCTATGAGTTGTAACTGACTCCAGGCACATGACAACAACAACAACTATCATTCCTACAATCCCACAACACGTCTGTAAGTTTGACATACTGTGGTGGCTTGTGAGTTGCTATGATTCTGAAACCTATGTCACTAGTATTTTAAATACCCGCAGGGTCACCCATAGTGGACAGGTTTCAGATTAGCTTCCAGACAAAGACAGACTAGGAACAGGGAGTGGCAAACTACTTCCAAATATTTAGTCACTGAAAACCTACCTTATGAATAGCAGAGAAACACTGTCAGATATAGTGCCAGAAAATGAACCCCTCAGGTTGGAAGGCATTCAAAATGAGACTGGGGAAGAGCTGCCTCCTCAAAGTAGAGTTGACCATGATGACGTGAATCAAGTAAAACCTGTGGGAGTAAGTCTGCAGGACCTTCATTTGCTGATGGGACACAACTCATAATGATAAACAGCTATAAACATCCATTGAAAATCAGAATATGGAATGTATGAAGTATAAATCTATGAAAATTGGAAGTTGTCAAAAATGGAATGCATAAACATTGATATCTTAGGCATTAATAAGCTGAAATGGACTGGTATTGGCCATTTTGAATCTGACAACCATATGATTTACTATGCAAGAAATGACAAATTGAATAGGAATGGTGTTGCATTCATTGTCAAAAAGAACATATCCAGATCAGTCATGAAGTACAATGCTCTCTGTGATAGAATAATATCCATGTGCCTACAGGGAACTAGTTAATAACACTATTATTCAAATTTAAACACCAACCACTAAAGCCAGTGAGGATGAAATAGAAGAATTCTAACAACTTCTTCAATCTGAAATTGATCAAACATGCAATCAAGATGTATTGGTCATTATTGGTGATATAAATGCAAAGGTTGGGAGCAAAGAAGAAGGATCAGTAGTTGGAAAATATGTCCTTGTTGATAAAAATGATGTTGGAGATCACATGATAGAATTCTGCAAAACCAATGATTTGTTCATTTCAAATACCTTCTTTAGACAGCATAATAGATGACTGTGCACATGGACCTCACCAGATGGAATACATAGAAATCAAATTGACTACATCTGTGGAAAGAGACGATGGAAAAGCTTCATATCATCAGTTAAAATAAGGTCAGGGGCAGACTGTGGAACAGATCATCAATTACTCATATGCAAATTCAAACTGAAACTGAAGAAAATTAAAAACAAGTCCACATGAGCCAAAATATTTCCTTGAATATATCCCACCTGAATTTAGAGATCATC
>NW_006409035.1:181384-182748 GCF_000296735.1 Chrysochloris asiatica | reverse complement strand
ACACTTCTCCCAAAATGGATCTATTGGTCCTTTTGGCAGCCCGTGTCACTTTCAGTATTCTCCTCCAACACCATACCTCAAATGTGTCAGTTCTTCTATGGTCTTCCTTATTCACTGTCCAGCTTTCATATGAATATGAGGTTACTGAAAATACCATGATGTCTTGGGTTAGGTGCACCTTAGCCCTCAAGCTGACATCTTTGCTCTTCAACACTTTAAAAAGGTCTTGTGCAGCAGATTTGACTAATGCAATACGTCATTTAATTTCTTGACTGCTGCTTCCGTGAGTGTTGATAGTTGATCCAGGAAGAATGAAGTTCTTACACAACGTTTTAATGGACCCTGTTTTTTTATGCATTCTGCTGCATTCTCTCTCTTGACTGGCACGTTTAACCCATTTACATTCAGTGTAATTTTTGCTACATATTAATTGAATGCTGTGATTTTGATGTGTGCTATTTTATAAGTCTGAACCAACTTAACAACACTTAACAACAACAACACTTAACAACAGCAACAACAATTTTTGTGGTGCTTTCAATTTTTGATTCCGTGTACTTTTCTATGCTGAGTTCATTTTGGTTTTGTACTGTTTTGTCACTTATTTTGTTGCTATTATTGTAATATTTACTCAATATTAGAAATTGTTCTCTTTTTAAATTTGAGTAAAGAGTCAATAAATTTCCTTTGAGGTTACCCTGTAATTTATTTATTCCCCAGTTAAATACACTCTGTTCTACCTTTAAATCTACTTGACTTCCATCTTATTGTATGTTCTGTAATCACAGTATTCTTTCCTTTGTTTTTATTGTCTGCATTGCAAATTGATGTCTCTCCTTCCCTATATGCATTCAGTCTTGTCATTTTGCTTAACTTTGGATACTTATATATTTAGGTTAACTTCTGGATGATGTTGTCATATATGCTAGTTTCAGGTTGTCATCTGCTATTGTTGATTCTGTGTCCAAAGAACTCCCCTTTAGTATTTTTTTGTAAAGTTGGTCTTATTTTTACAAATTCCTTTCATTTCTCTTTGTTTAGAAATGTCCTAATTTCGCCATGATATTTTTAAATAAGTTTTTATTGTGATGTTTACATGGAAGAATATCAGTTTTGTATTCATCCTATCGTATTTTGTTTCATTGCGATGATTACAATTCCCTCCATGCATCATCAAGTAACCAAATGGTACACCCCACAGGCTCGCCCTCCTGCCATCAGCACACAGCCCCTTTCTCTTCCTGAGTTCAGTGTCCTAAGCCACTCCATCTGTCCATTTCATCGTCTCTGTCTCCATCCCTGGTGTCCCTGCCTCTCTGGGTAGGATCCCACTCTCTGCTCTCCTTACTTTATGCTTCCAGGGA
>NW_006409035.1:178571-179982 GCF_000296735.1 Chrysochloris asiatica | reverse complement strand
AGAACCGCTTTAGGTGTACAAGGGCAAATATAGCAGTTTAAGGACTAAGGTGACCTGATGCCAGACATAGTACTTTCAATAGCCTCATATGCATATGAATGTTGGACAATGAAAAAGGAGGACAACTGACAAGTTGTTATACTTTGAAAGTTCATTGTACTGTCTGAAAACCAAACAAATCCATCATTTGTATATCAATTTCCAGGTCTGCCAGCATTATCTGTTGAAGAGATCCTCTCCTCTCCATGCAATATACTTAGGCTCTTTGTCAAAGATCAGTTGGCTGTATGTTGATGGATTAATTTCTGGATTCTCAATTCTGTTCCATTGATCTGTGTATTTTTTCATTGTACCAGTATCTGGCTGTTTTGACTAATGTAGCCAAGCAGTAAATTTTGAAATCAGGAGTGAGAGGCCTCCTTAAGAACTTTGTTCTTCTTAAGCAGTGCTTTGCTTATCCTGGGTCTCTTTCCTTTCCATATAAAGTTTGTAATAGTTTTTTCCATCTCTTCGAAGAATGTCGTGGGAATGTGGAATGAGATTGCATTATATGTGTAGATTGCTTTAGGAAGTATTGACATTTTTTCAATATTAAGTTTTTCTATCCAGAAGCATGGTATATTCTTCCATTTTTATAAGTCTCTTTTGTTTTCTAGTAGAAGTGTTTTATAGTTTTCTTTGTACAGGTCCTTTTTTTCTCTGATTACATTTATTACTAGATATTTCATACTTTGGGCAGCTATTATAAATGGAATTGCTTTCCTAATGTCTTTTTCAGCACTGTCATTGTTACTATACAGGAATCCAACTGATTTTTGTATATTGATCTTATACCCTGACACTTTGCTGAATCTTACAATGATGTCTAGTAGCTTTTTTGCTAAATCTTTGGGGTTTTCTATGTATAGGATCATATCATCTTCACATAGAGAGAGTTTTACTTACTATTTGCCAATTTGGATGCCTTTAATTTCCCTGCCTTGCCTTATAGCTCTGGCTAAGACTTCCAACATAATTTTGAATAGGACTGGTGACAAAGGGAATCCTTGTCTGGTTCCTGATCGCAAAGTGAAGGCTTTCAGTTTCTCTCCATTGAGAGTGATGTTGGCTGTTGGTTTTGTATATATGTTCTTAATTATGTTGCAGAATTTCCCTTCACTTCCTACTTTGTTGAGAGGAGTTTTTATCAGGAATGAATGTATGATTTTGTCTAATGCCTTTTCTGTATCAATCGATTCAATCATGTGGTTCTTTTCACTTTTCTTATTTAAGTGGTGGATTACTTTGGTTGTGTTTCTAATGTTGAACCACACTTTCATCCCTGGTATGAATACTTGGTTAGGATGTATTATTTTTTTTGATGTGTTGTTGGATTCTGTTGACTAGGATTTTGTTGAGAATTTTTGCATCT
>NW_006409035.1:176239-177721 GCF_000296735.1 Chrysochloris asiatica | reverse complement strand
TTTCCATGTATTCAACTTTATTTCCTTGATCATCTTATTGTTGATTTCTAGTTTTATAGCATTGTGGCCTTAAAAGATGCTTTGGAGTATTTTGATGTTTGAAAATTTATGCAGACTTGTTTTCTAGCCTAACACATGGTCATTTCTGGAGAATGTTCCATGTGCAATGGAAACAATGCATATTGTGCTGTTGTTGGATTGAATGCTCTGTACACAGCTGTGAGGTCAAGTTGGTTGAGTGTGCTGTTTAGTTCCTCTGTATCTTTGTCAATTTTCCTTCTGTTGTTCTCTCCTTTATTGAATGTGGCATATTAAAAATCTCCCAGTATTATTAGAGATTTGCCTATTTCTTTCTTCAATTCTAGTAGGGTCTGATTTATGTGTCTTGGAACTCTTTTATCAGGAGTGTAAATATTTATTATGGTTATGTCATCTTGTTCAATTGATCCTTTAATCATGTGATAGTGTTCTTCTTTATCTATTATGCTGGTTTTTGCCTTAAAGTTTATTTTATTAGAGATTCGTATTACCACTCATTCTCGTTTTTTACTGAAATTAACTTGGTATATATATTTTTCCATCCTTTAACTTTTAGTCTGTTTTTGTCTGCATGTGTATGGTATGTCTCTTTCAGGCAGCATATTGAAGGTCTTTTTTTCTTACCTACTCTGCCACTCTGTCTCTTCACTGGTGCATTTAATCAATTGACATTCAGTGTAATTATCAATAGGAATGGATTAATTGCTGTCATTTTTTAAGTTCTTTTTTTGTGGTTCCTTTGTTCTGCATGACTTCTTGTGCTGAGTTCGTGTTTTCTGTGCTCATCCTTGTCAGTTTCTACTTAGTTTTAATGTTTCCATGTTTTTCTTGGATTTTCATTTTCATGGTATGTTATGAAGCATTATGAGGTTACCCTATATTCTACTAAATTTAACCTCCATTTCAGACAGTCTATTTTTATCCTGCAATCTACCTGACCTCCTCACCACCTGGATCTCTGTTCCTAATTTTCCCCTTCTTTGACATTATTATTATTTTTATCTTTCATTGACCTCCCATATCCTCTAAATCCATTGTTTTGATTTTGCTATGTTCTGGACTTTCCTATCTGCTGACTGAGTTCTGGTTGATGTTGCTACGTCCATCACTCTCTGGTTGTTGTCTGTTCTTGTTGGTTTTCAGTCCAAAGAACTCCCTTTAGGATGTTTTGAAGTGCTGGATTTGCTTTGACAAAATCTCTTTGCTTGTGTTTATCTTGGAATGTTTTGATTGTACTATCATATTTGATTGACAGCTTTGCTGGGTAGATGATATTTGGTTGGCGATTTTGTCTCTTAGGGTTTTTTATATGTCTTCCCATTGCCTTCTTTCCTGCATGGTTTCTGCTGAGAATTCAGAGCTTAATCTGATGTGCTTGCCTTTGTAAGTAACACTTCTCTTTTCCCTGGTTGCTTTGAGGATTCTCTCATTGTCTTTGATTTC
>NW_006409035.1:163143-171737 GCF_000296735.1 Chrysochloris asiatica | reverse complement strand
AAATGGTCAATGTTCAATCATTTCAAGAGGTAGCATATGTTCAAGAGCCAATGATCCTGAATGAAGAAGTCCAAGGCAAAGAATATGATTTATGGAATACAAATTGAAATCCTTCAACAAACTGATTTAGCACTGGAAGCACTCACCCATCTATGCCAAGGAATTTTGAAGACAGCTCCATGACCAACTGTTTTAAAGAGATTCATATTTGTACTCATTCCAAAAAGAGGTGATCCCAATGTAATATGGATAATATTATTAATATCACATGCAAGTAAATTTTGCTAAAGATAATTTTTTAAATGATTGCTACAATACAGTGACAGGCAACTGCCAAAGTCTCAAGCGTGTTTTAGACAAGGACATGGCATGATGGATATCATTGCTGATGTCTGATAGATCTTGACTAAAAGCAGGGACCTGAAATATGTTTGCTTGTGCCTTATTGACTATGCAAAGTCTTTTGACTGTGTAGAACATGACAAGCTATGAACAACATTGCAGTGAAAGGGTGTTCAAGAACACTTTAATGCACCCATGATGAATCTGAACATAGACCAACAGGCCATTGTTTGAACAGAACAAGGGGGCATTGAATGATTAAATATCAGGAAAGGTGTGTACCAGGATTGTATACCTTCATCATATTAATTCAATCTGTTTTCTGAGATAATCATCTGGAAAGCTATATTATATGGAGAAAAATGTGGCATCAGGATTGGAGGAAGACTCATTTAAAACTTGCAATATGCAGATGATACAATCTTGCTTCCTGAATGTGAGGAGGACTTAAATAGTTACTGATCGAGATTATTAAAGATCATATCCTTCATTATGGGTTGCACCTCAATATAAAGGAAGTAAAAATCTTCACCACTGGACCAATAAATGACATCATAATAAATGGAGGAAATATTGACATTCTCAAAGACTTTATTTTATTTGGATCCACTATCAAAGCTCATGGAAACAACAGTAAAAAAAAAAAAAAAAAATCAAAGGATGTATTATGTGGTGCTGTGGTTTAATGTACTGGACTACAAAGTTGGTTTGAACTGCAAGGTTGGAGGTTCAAACTCACCAGTTGCTCCATGGAAACCCTATACAGGGCTGCTATCAATAAACTGACTTGAAGGCACTTAAAAACAGCAACATTGCATTAACCAAATCTGCTGCACAAGATCTTTTTAAAAGGTTCAAGAATAAAGATGTCAGTTTGAGAACCAAGGGGTGCCTAACCTGAGCCATTGCATTTACTATAGCTTCATATGCACTTGAAAGTTGGACAGTGAATTAGAAAGACATTAGAAGAACTGATACATTTGAATTATAATATTTGATAAGAATATATAACATACCATGGACAGCCTGAAAAAGAAATTTGCACTGGAAGAATTATAGCCAGAATGTTACTAAGAAGCCAAGATGTCACGAGATCCTCTCTCAAACTTCAGATATATTATCAGAAGGAACCAATCCCTGGAAAAAGACATCAAGCTTGGTAAAGGGGAAAGCTGTCACAAAAGAAGTAGTTACCCAATGATGTGGATTGGCATAGTGGCAGCAACAATGGGTCAAGTGTAAGAATTAGTGTGAGAATGTCACAGGGTGAGGTCATTATGAATTGAAATAGACTTCAGGGCTCCTAACAACAGCAACAATCATGAAGTTGAAATATCAATTTTTCCTTAGAAAAGTTTTCTGGTTCTGCATTTTGATCACTGTCTGAGCCATTCTGCCTCATTTCTTCATTTGAATTCAAGTTATCTGTTGTCACTGAGACATTGTGGTGTCCTTCAAGTTATATTTAATTGATTATTATTTGTGTATTCTTAGGTCCTTAATACTTGCTGGTGGGTTTGATAGAGAATGTAAGTTTATGCAAGTTTTTATGTTCATTGCTGTGTTATGCAGTTTAGGAAGAGTTTTTCTGGTATTGGCTGCTGTCTGCTATGGATCAGGTGGTAGAGGACCTAGAAGTGACCCTCACCTAGTGGCTGGGGCTGCGGGTGATATGGGTGTGTTTGGACTGTATGAGTATGGTTGCTGTCTCTTATTGGGTGGGTCAATAAAAACAGAAACAGGAAAAAAAAAGGAACAAGCAACAACAAAAAGAAAATGAGGAAGCAAACAGTAGGCAACAGCAAGAAAGTATATAATACCTAAAAATAGAAAAGAAGGGAAAAGAAAATAAAAACAGAAGAGAAAATTAAGAGAGAAGATTTAAAGAAAGAAGAAAAATCACAATACAAAACTAGGGAGGGACAAAAATAAAAGAGAAAAAAAAATAGTAAAGGAAAAGAAAGAGCAAGGTAATGAGGGGTAGAGAAAAATCAACAGGAACAGAAGAAGAAGAAAAAAAAAAAGTAACAGACAAAAATAAGGGAAGAAACAGAGAGAAGAATTAATCTGAGGAAGTCACCAGACTAAGAACGAAGAAAGCTGTGGGAGCCAGGGCAGCCAGTTAGGATTGGCACCCTCTGTCAGCCAAGTTTTTCACAGGTTGGTGGAGAGACGTAACAAGGTTGAGCTTTTTTTGATAGTTTTTTGAGTCTAGTTGTTGTCCAGGTACCTGATCTGGAAGTAGTCCATGCCAACTCAGATGTTGGCTGAGATCAAGTTCCCTATTCCCAGAAGAAACTCTTTTGGGACCACAGGGCAAGTGTGGGCAAGAAGATTGGTTATGGAAGAAGTTCCTGCTCACCCAGGGTTGCTAGGGACCCACTCCTGAAATTCTAAGTCATTTCATTGAAGTCTTGAGATAAGAGATTTGTGTACCTATTGCCTGAGTCAAAATGAAACAACTCCAACCACTTGGAAAGAAGGGGCTATAAAAAGAGGGGTGAGGGTACAGATTGACCATGCTTCTGGTTGCCAGGAAAGTGTGCAGCACAAAATAGAATCAATTCTTATTGCCACCCACTAGTGTTCTTGTGTTGTCAGGCCACAGTCTCAACAGAATTGTGCTTGGCAAACGTTCAAGATGGTCATGCTGCATCAGGCGAACTGGCTGTCCCCCTGTCTATTTCTTCTCTTAACTGATTTTGTTCACCTTTTTCACCTTGTCAGTTGTTGTCAGGTGTCATCGAGTCGGAACCGACTCATAGCGACTCCATGCACAGCAGAACGAAACAATGTTCGATCCTGGGCCAACCTCACTACCGCTGCCACACTTGAGTCCATCAATGATGCCACCTGGCTGATCCATCTCGTTGGGGGTCTTCCTCTTTTTCTCTAACCCTCCACCCTACCCAGCATGACATCCTTCTCCAACAATTGTTTCCTCTGGACAATATGTCCAAAGTAGGAGAGACGAAGCTTAGCCATCCTGGCCTCCAAGGAGCACTCTGGCTGCACAAAAAGAAAATGGTAGAGGAAGCAAACAGTAGGCAACAGCAAGAAAGAATATAATATTTTTTCACCCAGTTAATATTAAATACACTGTGTAATCCTTTCCTCTGACTCAGAATTCCAGAATTTTCATCTGTATCTGTTTAATTTGGCCTTTCCTATCTTTGTTGTAAGGATCACTGGTGGCACTATAGTATTAACACGGCACTGCTAATTGCAAGGTTGGTAACTCACACCCACCAGCTGCTCCTCAGGAAAAGTAGAACTCTGTCTGCCCACATAAAAATTTTCAGTCTTGGAAACCATACAAAGGGTAGTTCTCTTTGGAGGGCAGGATGGTCAAACTTCATCTCTCATACTTCGGACATATTGTCAGGAGGGACCAGTCACTGGAGAAGAATAGCATGTTTTGTAAGGTGGAGGGTCAGAGAAAAAGAGGAAGACCCCCAACGAGATGGATTGGCCAAGTAGCAGCATCAATGGACTCAAGTGTGGCAACAGTAGTGAGGTTGGCCCAAGATCAGGCAGTGTTTCGTTCTACTGTGCATAAGGTCGTTATGGGTCGGTACTGACTCAATGGCACCTAACAACACAACAACATGCAGAATTGACTCAATGGTAGTGGGTTTCTTGGATTGGGATCTTTGTTGTAGATAATATGTGTAGGGTCAACCTGTTCTGCCATTTTACCAGAAATCTTTGTTGTTTGATTTCTTAACTGTTGCTTCCATGAGGATAGATTGTGGATCCAACTAATAAGAAAATGTTACAACTTGATTATTTTGTCATTTATCATAGTGTTATTTAATGATTCAGTAGTGAGGATTTTGTTTTGTTTTATGTTGATTTGTATCCAAACTGAAGATTGTATTATTTGAAATTCAACAGTATATCTTTGTCACTCATACTTTGAGTGCCTTCCAACCTGAGAGGCTTGTCTTTTGACACTATATCAGATGATGTTCCAATGCTATTCATAATGGTTTATGTGGCTAATTTTTTTTTCAGAAGTGGTCCACATGTTCCTTCATCTTGCTTCATCTTAGTCTACAAACTCTGCTGAAACCTGTTCATCATGGGTGCTTATGCTGGTATTTGAAATATGGTGGCATAGCTCCCAGCATCATAACAACACACAAGTCAATAATAGGAAGCATTTGTTGAATGAAGTAAACAAAGTTTCAAGGAATTCACAGAAAGATATTTTGTTTTAACAAAATGTTAGGGATTAGGAATAAGGAATGCTAGTCAGTTTCAGCATCAAGAAGATTGACTATTCAGGGTTCCATGAAATTCTCACCTAAAGGTTTTTAGATCTATAGATATTATATGTTGTTGTTGTTAAGGGTCAATGAATGACTTCTGATTCTTATCAACCTGTACAGGGTTTCCAAGGAGCAGCTAGTGGGTTTGAACTGCTGACTTTGTGGTTAGCAGTCCAGTGCTTCTCCTTTAACACCATACCAGGACACTCAATATTATATAGGAATTAATTAATAAACATATTTAAAATATAAAAACAGCACATCAATTACATTTTTGTTCATTGACTTTGGCCACATTTGTATTGTTCTTTTTACTTTTTCATGTTTTATCAGATACATGAAACCAGAAAACCAAACACAGATTTCTCAGTTTATCCTATTGGGGCTTTCAGAAGAGGCAGAGATACAGCCCCTCCTCTTTGGACTGTTCCTCTCCATGTACCTGGTCACCTTCACTGGGAACCTGCTCATCATCCTGGCCATCATCAAGAACTCCCACCTCCACACACCCATGTACTTCTTCCTCTCCAACCTCTCGTTTGCAGACATTTGTTTCACCTCCACCACTGTCCCAAAGATGCTGCTGAACATTCAGATGCAAAATAAAGTGATAACCTATGAAGAATGCATCAGTCAGATTTTTTTTTTCATGATTTTTGGAGGATTAGACCATTTTCTCTTGACAGTGATGGCATACGACCGATTTGTGGCAATCTGTCACCCGTTACACTACAC
The DNA here is from genome assembly GCF_000296735.1 of Chrysochloris asiatica. NCBI lineage: Eukaryota > Metazoa > Chordata > Mammalia > Afrosoricida > Chrysochloridae > Chrysochloris > Chrysochloris asiatica. The sequence goes on along the minus strand of NW_006409035.1, from coordinate 166,386 downwards.
AATTATCATGAATCACAAGTTCTGTTGCCTCCTGCTTCTGGCCTCCTGGTTATTACTTGTTCTGGACTCTCTATTACATGTCTTAATGATTTTACGACTATCTTTTTGTACAGAATTAGAAATCTCCCACTTTTTCTGTGAATTTAATCAAGTAATCCAACTTGCTTGTTCCGACACTTTCCTCAATGCCTTGGTGATGTATTTTGCAACTGGACTTTTGGGTATTATTCCACTTTCTGGGATACTTTTCTCTTACAGTAAGATTGTATCTTCCATTTTGAAAATTTCATCAGCTGATGGCAAGTATAAAGCCTTTTCCACTTGTGGGTCTCACCTCTCAGTTGTTTCCTTGTTCTATGGTACATCTCTTGGAGTTTATCTTAGTTCTGCTGCTACCCCAAACTCCAGGGCCCCTGCAATAGTCTCAGTGATGTACACTGTGGTCACCCCCATGCTAAACCCCTTTATCTACAGTCTTAGAAATAATGACATAAAGCAGGGCCTAAGAACACTTCTCAACTGAGTAAGATTCTCTACATTGCAGAACATTTCCTTTTATTTCTTTAGAGTAGAGAGTTATTTATGAGCAAAATAGCTCAAAAGCATGAAGATTGAAATCATACTTTCATCAGTATGGTGCATATATCTGCATTATTACCAGAATTTAATCTCCTTTAATTTCTATAAGTAATTTATTCTTTTCCATTTCTTTCAAAAAACTTTTTTTTTTAACAAAAGCTACCCTGCAACATGCAATTTCTTCATATTAGCTGCAGATGATTCCCTAAGACAGATCTTCCAAGATCCTCCAGTGCAATCTATGGAGTGCCATCATTGAATTTTCCTATTGGAACAACATCATTATTGTCCTCAAATCCAAAAATTGAGATATTATTTTCCAGAATCTATTTTGCAGTCTGTTTCTTGTGATCAGTTCTGGCATGTAATATTTGATCTCTCTGAGTTATTTTCTTTAAACTGAAGTGTTATTACATATTGAAACAAAAATTTTGTTAGCATGTACTTATTAAATTGTGAAATGAGCTGACTGTATGTTCTTCAAATATTGAAAATGACTCCCAGAATAGCAGTGAAAACCAGACATGCTCAGAACACTGATATCTTTTCTATCATCAAAAATGTGGTAGAATCAAGAAAACGCCACTGAAAATATTGGTTCCAGGAACATGACACATTTTCTGCAATCCAGATAGAAGGAATATTTTGCTATATATGTTAGTTCAATACTTGGTGTGTCAGCTAGAGCTGGACTTGTTTAACAAAAGGTAGGCACATAACTCCTGCATATCCTTGACACTGCTAACCTGGAATTTTGCCTTGATTTATTCTAAATAACCCAATGCTCTTCAAATATTCTTGGTCACTTAATTGATTAGAACAGAGCAACTGACACACTCTGCCCTCTGATACTCTCTTGTACTTCTGGCCCATATCTTGTAGTTGCTGTTGTTAGGTGCCATTGAGTCAGCACTGACTCACAACAACCCTACGTACTACAGAACTAAACACGGCACGATCCATGTCATCTTGTGATCATTGCTACGCCTGAGCCCGTTTCTGCCACCACGGTGTCAATCAATCTCATTGGGGTTCTTTCTCTTTTCCTCTGACCCTCCATCTTACCAAACATGATATCTCTCTCCAGGGACTGGTCCCTACTGAAAATATGTTTGAAGTATGAGAGATGAAATCTGGCCATCCTGGCTTCAAAGAGCATTCTGGCTGTACTTCTTCCAAAAAAGATCTATTTGTTCATTTGGCAGTCCATGGTACTTTCAATATTCTCATCCAATACCATAACTCAAATACATCAATTCTTCTACAGTCTTCTTTATTCATTGTCCAACTTTCGCATGCATATGAGTTTATTGAAAATACTATGGCTTGAATCTGGCCCACCTTAGTTGTCAAAATGATATCTGTACTCTTCAACACTTTAAAAAGGTCTTGTGCAGCATATTTGCCCAATGCAATGCTTCATTTGATTTCTTGACTATTGCTTCCATGAGTGTTGATTGTTGATCCAAGAAAAATGAAGTCTTTGACAGCTTCAGTCTTTTCTCCATTGTTAAGAATTGTATTTATTGGTCTAGTAATGAGAATTTTAATTTTCTTTACATTGAGGTGCAACCCATACTGAAGGCTGTGGTCTTTGATCTTCATCAAAAAGTATTTTAAGACCTCTTGGCTTTCAGCATCTGCATATTGCAGGTTGTTAATGAGTCATACACCAATTCTGATGCCATGTTTTTCTTTATATAACCCAGCTTCTTGGATTATTTGTGTAGCATAAAGATTGAGTAAGTGTGGTGAAAGAATACAAGCCTGGTGCACAGTTTTCCTAATTTTGAATCATGTAGGGTTCCCTTGTTTTGTTCCATATCTTATTAATCACATTAAAACTTTTGGGTTCAGTGTTCTAAGAAATATAGTTTCACACTTATCATTCTCTGTAGTACAAGTAAGCCACCCTAAAGAAGAGGAATAGATGCTGCATACCAGCCCATTCTATTTCTACGATGATAAGATATGCACTCAATCCAAAACCCAAATACTGTTGAGTCGATTCCAACTCATAGCAACCCTATAGGAGAGAATAGAATTAGCCCCTAGAGGAGCCAAATTTGTAAACATATTACAAGTGGAGAATGAATCTCTGTGTGGTTGAATCATAATGCAACTAAAAATTCACTGAGTAATGAGACAAACTTCACATTCAAAAACATTATTCTAATTAATTATTTAATACCTCTGTGAAATTGGCATCATGTTATAGGCAAAATGAATATGAGTCTTACAGCAGTGATTTTGTATGTCCAAGGCCAGTAGTGAAGTCTGTAAACCTTTTCAGATGCAGACTTTCACTTTTTTCTCCTATGAACTGGCTAGTGGAGTTGAACTGTTGACATTTTGGTTAGCAGCTTAGGGCTTTAACTTCTGTTCCACCAATAGGATGTCAAACTTCCTAATACTCTTATATGCTTTAGGAAAGGATGATTGTATCTCTTTCAAAGGTCCCTAAGTCTTTTTCCTGTCTCAATTCTAATATACACAGGTTGCTCTTAATTAAGTCATAAAGGACGATTTATAGACAATAAAATAAGTGAATGATAGAGTGTGTTATAACTCAACCATATATCCTTAGATCTTTCCTGACGTTTTCTTTTTTTAACAAATTATATATGGCAAAGTTGTTGTTCTTGTTGTTAGGTGCCATTGAGT
>NW_006409035.1:152708-161278 GCF_000296735.1 Chrysochloris asiatica | reverse complement strand
AGTTCTCTGTCAGTGTATGATTGGCACTCACTCATCTCTACCAAGAAATTTGGAAGACAACTATCTGGCCGACTGATTGGAAGAGATCAATATTTATGCCCATTCCAAAGAGAGGTGACCCAACAGAATGCAGAAATCATCGGACAATCTCTTTGATATCTCAAGCGAGTAAAGTTTTCCTAAAGGAAATACAGAAACGGCTACAATAATAAGGAATCATACATACACAATATGAACTGTTTTTATATTGAATATTTTGCTTAGCTATAATATTTGAGATCAATCCTGCTAATCTGATATCTTGATAGGACATTAATTATTTTATTTTTGAATAATATTTCATTATATAGATGTATTTTATATAATGAAATATTATTCAGAAATAAATGACATAGTGCATTAAGCAAATCTGCTGCACAAAATCTTTTTAAAGTATTGAAAAGCAAAGATGTCAACTTAAGGACTAAGGTGTGCCTGACCCAAGCCATGATATTTTCAGTAATCTCATATGCATGCAAAAGCTTGACAGTGAATAAAGAAGACCACAGAAAAATTGATGCTTTTGAGTTATGGTGTTGGGGGAGAATACTGAAAGTTGTCATGGCCTGCCTAAAGAACAAACAGATCTGTTTTGGAAGAAGTGCAGCCAATGTGCTCCTTGGAGGCCAAGATTGCCAAACTTCATCTCTCATACTTTGGACATATTGTCAGAAGGGACCAGCCGCTGGAGAAGGCATCATGTTTGGTAAGGTGGAGGATCAGACAAAAAGAGGAAGACCCTCAAAGAGATAGATTGGCAAAATGGCAGTATCAATGGGCTCAAGCATGGCAGCAATTGTGAGGTTGGCCCAGGACTGGGAAGTGTTTCATTCTGTTGTACTTAGTCAGTACCAACTCTTGCACCTAAGAATAACTACAACAACAATGACTTCTTCATTGCAAATACCTTTTAAACAACATAAAAAGACAATTGTACACATGGATCTCACCAGATGGAATGCAGAGAAATCTCACTGACTACATCTGTAGAAAGAGACTGTGGAAAAGCTGCATGTCGTCAGCCAAAACAAGGCCAGGGGCAGACTGTGGAATAGCCTATCAATTGCTCATAAGCAAATACAGGCTGAAGCTGAAGAAAATTAAATAAAATCCATGAGAGCCAATATTTAACTTTAAACACATCCCACCTGAATTTAGAGATCATCTAATTAACAGATTTGGCGCATTACACACTGAAGACCGAAAAACAGAAGAGTTGCGGGATGATATCAAGAACATCATACAGGAAGAAAGCCAAGTGTCATTAGGAAGACAAGAAAGAAGGAAAATACCAACATTTTTTGTTTGTTTGTTGTTGTTGTTAGGTGCCATCGAGTTGGCACCGACTCATAGTGACCTTATTTATGCACAGCAGAACAAAACATGTCCGATCCTGGGCCAACCTCAGTACAGCTGCCACACTTGAGTCCATTGATGCTGCCACCTGCACAATCTATGTCGTTGGGGGTCTTCGTCTGTTTCTCTGACCCTCCATCTTACCAAACATGATATCCTTCTCCAGCGACTGTTCCCACCTGACAATATGTCCAAAGTATGAGAGATGAAGTTTGGCCATCTTGGCCTGTAAGGAGCACTCTGGCTGCACTTCTTTCAAAACAGATCTATTGGTTCTTTTGGCAGCCCATGGAACCTTTAGTATTCTCCTCCAACACCATAATTCAAAGGCATCAATTCTTCTACAGTCTTCCTTATTCACTGTCCAGCTTTTGCATGCAAATGACATTATTGAAAATACCATGGCTTGGGTCAGGCACACCCTAGTCCTCAAGCTGACATCTTTGCTCTTTAACACTTTAAAAAGATCTTGTGCAGCAGATTTGCCCAATGCAATACATCATCTGATGTCTTGACTGCTGCTTCCATGAGTGTTGGAAAAATGAAGTCCTTGACAACTTCAATCTTTTCTCCATTGATAAGAATGTTGTTTATTAGTCTAGTGGTGAGGATTTTTGTTTTCTTTACATTGAGATGTAATCCATACCAAAGGCGGTGCTCATTGATTTTCATCAGTAAATGTGTTAAGTCCTCTTCACTTTCATTAAGCAAGGTTGTATCATCTGCATATAGCAGGTTGTTAGTGAGTCTTTCTCCAATCCTTATGCCATGTTTTTCTTCATTGAATCCAGCTTTTCTTATTATTTGCTCAGCATACCGGTTGAATAAGTATGATGAAAGAATACAACCTTGTCGCACACACCTTTCTTAATTTTAAAACCAAAATTTTAGGGGACATTAATTGTCTGTGACCCACCTTAAGACTCACAACACATGATGTGCAACCACTGTTTATTATTTTACAAGTTGATCCTTCTCTGTCCTCCCCCTGTGTGTTAACTCCCGAGGCTGAGCAAGCTTTAATTAAGGTGGACTCTTCATTGCAGCTGGCTCAGTTACAAAGGGTTGATTCCATGAAGCCTTTATAAGTTTTAATTTTTCCAACATCACACACTCCCACCAGTGTCCTGTAGCAGGAAGAATGTATAAGAGAATGGCTGCACATGAGTAATGCTCAGAAAATGGTTATAACTCCCTTTCATACCTTGGTGGCTTACATGATTGCTAAGGCCAGGATCAGGACTGTTCAATTATTGGTACATGAACCAGATAACATTGTGACCCACTTTAACAAAACTCAACAAGAATGGCTGTTGCAGTTCTCTCCTGATTGACAGATAGTGCTAGTCAATTTTCCAAAACTTTGGATAATCACTATCCTAATCAATTGTCCATGTTACAATTGATATGTACTTAGGTTTTGTTTTTGCTACTGCTCAGACCTGAGAAAGTACCAGACATGTTATGACCCATTGTCTGGCAGCTTTGCTGCTGTAGGAAAGCCTCTTTTTCCTTAAAACAGACAATGGACCTGCTTATACTAGGGCTGCATTTTCTTGCTTTTGTTCCATGTATACCATAGCTCACACCACTGGCATCCCATACAACCCTCAGGGACAGGCCATTGTTGAGTGTGCAAACAGAACATTTAAAATACTTTTATAAAAACAAAAGGGGGAAGATAGACCATATAAGCCTATGCCTCAGAATCTTTTGAACCATGCCCTGTTTACTTCGAATTTTTTTAATTGTGATTCATAAGGACACACTGCTGCTGAAAGACATCAGGGTACAGGGTCTAAGTCCTCGACAGGAAAGGTTTATTGGAAAAATCTGCAAACAGGAGGTTGGTGGGGATCCGATCCGGTGTTAATGTGGGGAAGAGGTAACACCAGTGTTTTCCCAGAAGGAGCTGCCCAACCGGTGTTGGTACCAGAGAGAGTGGTGAGGCATCATCATGAATCCCGAGGATATCCTGAACCCATCTTTCAATAAACTGAAGATAACATCCACAGTGAGGGCTCCCTCCCAGGCAACTCCGACCCGCTCCTGGAAAGCTCGAATGGCAGCACTTCCCACTTGGGGCCAGCTAAAGCCTTGATGAAAGAAGTTCAGAGTATGGTAACTGCCCAAGGAGAACCCCTTAATGAGAGCAATGTGTTCATGGCCAAGATGGCCATTCTCACCGTTCAGGTGAGTATGGCAGCGGGGACAGCTCAGCCATATTGGTCTTATTTTCTGGATCCGCCTATGGCCCATCCAGTTACTTGGGATGCCAGTGCACCAGTGCCAGTGTTCACTAATTTTACTGCCTTAATGGGTGGGCATGATAATGAACGTATTCCCACTACTTTTCATTGCCCATTCAACTATACAGGGAAGAGTGCCTTTTTGTCCATATGTTTCTCTCCTAATAGGACATCCTTATGCCTTGGTATTGTTAGCATAGAAAAGTCAGTGCTAGTTCAAAATGTGTCTGGGCATTATTGGAATGAGATTGTACCTTTAATGGGCCTTAATATCTCCTCCAATCCCAACTTCACCCATTACCCTTTACAACATTGTCATAATGCCAACAATGTGGTGGCCAGCAGAGGTTTTGTCCCTTGGATGGAGTGCTGCACATCTCATGCTAATTGCACCTACCACCCTGCAAAATTTAACCTTATATGACTGGTCCAGCTCTAAACAAAACTTGACTGGGAGGTTCTCAGTCTCTGTGATTGGAACTTCCAATGGGCATCAGCAGAGAAATTTATGGAGGTTGGCTGCCACCCTTGGAGAGATTAATCAAACCAGTAAAAACCTAAAAGATCTTGGGGGAGTGGGACAAACTACTCATTACATTTATGCATGTATTCAGGCCACCTGTGTTCTGGTAACAGTCAATATCTCATATGCAGAGGGACATTATATTGTAAATTGTGTTTCTTGTAACCTCACCTCTTATCTTTCTTTTTTAATCAGAAACAGGATGTGCTGATATTATACTGGCATGCATTTATAATTCTCCCAACAAACATAACAGGTCCTTGTATAGTAGCTCAGGAATGCAAGTCCTGGAGAAGATGAAAAATCAATTAAGTCGGCCTCGCTGAGTCATTGGACTTATTATCCTGGGATTAATATCTGTAGTCACTATAATAGTTACTGCTATAACCTCATCACTGACATTGACTCAAAGCATTCAGAATCCTAATTTTGTGAATAATTTGGCAAAAACCACCTACCATGTTTTATCTAGCCAAGAGCACATAGATCACAATTTGGAAATAAAATTAAATGCACTAGAGGCCAACATAATTGGCCTAGGAAATAAAGTCGAGGCCCTTACATATAGACAAAATATTCAATGTCATGCCTCATTTTCCCATATCTGTGTAATGGCATTGCCATATAATACCTCTGGTTGGGAGTGGAATAGAGTTTCAAGTCTCCTTCAAGGTATTTGGCATTATGGTGTAACGATGTGGACTAATGCATCAGACAGCAAAGTTGCTTGAACTGAAAGGTCGGTGGTTCAAGCTCACCAGCTGCTCCTTGGAAACCCTATGCAGGGTGGCTATGGGTCGGAATCGACTAGATGGCACTTAACAACAACAACAAACATATAAGTTTGGATTTAAGAGAACTTCATAAACAGATTATAAATGTACAAAATAGTAGAAATGAGGTCCTGGCCCACAAGGATATGACCAAGACCATGTTGGATCTACTTTATGGATTTAATCCTCTTAACATACTGTGCCATGCACCATGGCTCTTTATTGGTATTATTGACTTGGTGTTAATCTTGTTGCTTATTTTCACAATCTTCTGCTGAGTCCTCTGACACCAGTTCTTCCTGCTCCAACTGACCATTCATCACCTTCATTTAAAAAATAATAATAAGGGGGGAGATGTTGGGAGCAATTTGAGCTGAAGGTCTCAGATTTGGGATTAATTTAACCAAAAGATTGCAACTGAACAGTTGTGGTCCATAAAATCAGGCTGCCCCAGGTCTAACTTCCACCTGAGGAACTTGCAGGGCTGCCTCAGAGGACAAGGAATTTGCAAGGTTTTTTTCCTTGTATGACCTTCAGTTCAAGTCTGCAAACCATTTAGCTGCCCTATCTCTGTTTCCCTAGCAACTACATTCTTCTGATAAAGTCCTGCTTACTCCTTGCATCAATACACCACATGGTTTTGCACTCTTTTCCCTGCCTCCAGCACTTCCTTTTGATTTGTGTATATAATAAACTCTCGGCACTGGGTCTGGGTCACAGTATCTCCATCAGAGTGCTGTGTTCCACCTGGTCCCAACTTTACTTATTTCATTTTGTGTCTTGTGTCTTCCTTTTTTTCTAATCTTCTGCACTCTACTCAGGTTTAATCTCTCCATGTGGGTCACAGAGTATAGCCAGTTGCTGGACGTGACAGAAAGCAGTGATCAAAAATTAAATGATGTATTAAGTTAGGAAAATATGCTGCATGAGACATTTTTAAAAATTTCAAGAGCAAGGCATCAATTTGAGGACTAAGGTGCACCTGACGCAAACCATGGTATTTGCAACAGCTTCATATCCATGTGAAAATTGGACAATGAATATGGAAGATTGTAGGAGAGTTGATGCTTTTGAGTTATGTTACTGGAGAAGAATATTAAAAGTGCTATGGAGTGCTAGAAGAACAAACAAATCTGTGTTGAAATAAGTACAGACAGAATGCTCCATAGAAGTCAGGATTGTACGCTGATTCAAGGACTGTGGCCAATGGTTTTGTTATATGATCAGGCACTTTGAAGACCAGTTAATGCCACTATTTATTCAAATTAGGCACTAACAACTAAAGTGAATGATGATGAAATTGAAGCATTCTACCAACTTCGGTGTGGTGCTGTGGGTTTATGCACCAGACTGCCAAGCCATTTGAACTGCAAGGTTGGCAGTTCAAGCTCATCAGTTGCTCCTTGGAAACCCTATACAGGGTTGCTATGGGTAGAAACCAACTGAATGGCACTTCACAACAACAACAACCAAGGTCTTCAGTCCAAAACTGATCAAATTTTCAGATACATTGATAATTACTAGTGATTGGAATGCATAGGTTGGAAACAAAGAGAAGGAACTGTAGCTAGAAAATATGACCTTGATGATAGAAATAAGGTTGAATAGCTAATGATAGGATTTTGCAAGACAAATAACTTATTCATTGCAAATATCTTTTTAAACAACATAAAATGTGACTACATGGACATCACTACATGTGATATACTGGAGTCAAATAGACATCTGTGGGAAGAGACAGCAGAAAATAGGCCAAAACAATGGCAGGGGACGGCTGTGAAACACACATTCAATTGCTAATATACAAGTTCAATGTGAAGGTGAAGAAAATTAAAACAAGTCCACAGAGCCAAAATATGACACTGAACATACCCCATCTTAATTTGTAGATAATCTCAAGAAGAGGATGTATGTATTAGACATGAGTGACAAAAGACCATTGTGGGATGACATCAAGAACATTATATCAGAAGAAAGCAAAGATCACCAAAAAGACGGAAAGAAAAAAAGATAAAAGAACAAAATTGAAGTCATAAGAAGCTCTGAAACTTGGTCTCCAGTGTAAAGAGAAAATGTCACTAAAAAGACAGGAAAGAAAAAAAATATACCAAAATTGAAGTTATAAGAAGCTCTGAAACTTGGTCTCCAGTGTAAAGAAGTGAAAGGAAGAAATAAGGAAGTAAAAATTCAAAGAGAAAATTTCAAATGGAAGTTCAATGAGAGAAAAAGGAAAAAATACTTTCAGCATTTGTCAAGCTGAAAGTGCTATAGTGAAATTTTAAGCTTTAACATGAAATATTAAAGGATTCTATGGGTAAAATGGAGTCCTGGTGTGATGTTGTGGGTTAATGAGCTAGACTGCAAAGTCGGTTTGAACCACAAGGTTTACAGTTCAAACTCACCAGCCACTCTTAGAAAACCATATACAAGGCCACGGCAGTTAAGAACTAACTCAATGGCAGGTAGCAATAACAATGAGTAAAGGTTTGAATGATGAGGAAAGCATCAAAAGAAGATGGAAGGTATTTACAGAGTCACTATATCAAAAAAAAAATGTACCATGGTTAACCAATTCAAGAGGCAGCACATGATCAAAAACTGATGATACTGAAGAAAGACGTTCAAGCTGCATTGAAGGTATTGGCAGAACCAAGGCTCCAGGAACTGACGAAGTACAAATTGAAATCTTTCAACAATCTCTTATAGCACTGAAGGAGCTCACTAAACTATGCCAAGAAATTTGTAATATTGGCCAACCAAATGTAAGAGATTCATATCATGCCCCTCCCAAAGACAGCTGATCCAACAGACTGTAGAAGTCATTGAACAACATCACTAACATCACATGCAAGTAAAAGTTTGCTGAAGATAATTCAAACAATGACTGCAACAGTACATCAGCAAGGAGCTGTCAGAAAAGAGGACATGGATCTAGAGACAGCATTGCTGATGTCAGATGGATTTTGGCCAAACACAGAGCATACCAGAAAGTTACTTACATGTGCTTTATTGACTATGTGAAGGATTTTGACTCTGTGGATCACTATGTTGTTGTTGTGTGCCGTGGATCACTATAAGATATGGATTATAAGAATACCTGATTGTGCTCATAAGTAACTTGCACACGGACCAGCAGGCAGTCCTTCAAACAAAACAATGGGATGCTAAACGGTTTAAAGTCAGCAAAAATCTGTTTGTTGTTGTTGTTAGGTGCCATCGAATCGGCACCGACTCACAGCACAGCAGAATGAAACAATGCCTGATCCTGGGCCAACCTCACTACTGTTGCCACACTTGAGTCCATCGATGCTGCCACCTGGCTAATCCATCTTGCTGGGGGTCTTCCTCTTTTTCTTTCTTTCTCCATCTTACCAAGGTTGATATCCTCCTCTAGCGACTGTTCCCTCCTGACAATATGTCCAAAGTATGAGAGACGAAGTTTGGCCATCTTGGCCTCTAAGGAGCACTCTGGCTGCACTTCTTACAAAACAGATCTATTGGTTCTTTTGGCAGTCCATGGCACTTTTAATATTCTCCAACACCATAATTCAAAGGCATCAATTCTTCTATGGTCTTCCTTATTTACTGTCCAGCTTTTCGCATGCATATGATGTTATTGAAAATACCATG
>NW_006409035.1:147969-151938 GCF_000296735.1 Chrysochloris asiatica | reverse complement strand
TCTGGAAGTTCTCTGTCAATGTATGATTGTCAATGTCACCATAATCATTCAATCTTTATGCTGAGCAAATGACTTAGGAAGCTGGATTATATGACGAGAAACATGGCATCAGGGGTAGTCATTAACAATTTGTGACATGCAAAAGATACAATCTTGCCTGTTGACAGTGAAGAGGACTTAAAATATTTACTGATGAAAATCAAAGATCTCAGCCATAAGTACAGATTTCACTTCAATTTAAAAGAAGCAAAAGTCCTCACAATTGGACCAATAGATGGTGGTGGTAATGTGTTGTAGAGTCGATTCCAACTCATAGTAATCTTGCATAGGCTTTCCAAGGCAGTAAACCTTTACTGGAGCAGAAAGCCTCATCTATCTCCCACAGTACAGCTGGTAATTTTGAATTGCTGATCTTGAGGTTACCAGACTGACTTATAATCACTATGCTACCTGAGCTCCTGGGACCAATAAATAGCATCATGATAAATGGAGAAAAGATAAAAGTTGTCAAAGACTTCATTTTGCTTGAATCCATAATAAACACTCATGGAAACAACATTCAAGAAATCAAACAAGGTATTGGAGTAGACAAATCTGATGCACAAAAACCTTTAAAGTTTTCAAGAGCAAAGATATGTTTGAGGACTAATTTGTGCCTGACTCAAGCCATGATATTGTCAATTGCCTCATATGCATGTGAATGTTGTTGTTGTTGTTGTGAAGTGCCGTCGAGTTGATTCCAACACATAGCGACCCTGTATAGGGTTTCTGAGGAGCAGCTGGTGAGGTTGAACCACCAACCTTGCAGTTCAAAGGACTTTGCAGTCTGGCGCATTAACCCATAGCGCCACACAATGTTAGATAATGAATAAGGAAGAATGTAGCAGAATTGATGCATTTAAGTTGTGGTGTTGGAGAAGAAGATTGAAGGTACCATGAACTGCCAGAAAAACAAACAAATCTATGTTGGAATAAGTACAGCCAGAAAGCTCATCAGAAGCAAGGATGGTGAGACTCCCTCCCTCTTTCATCCTTGGACATGTTATCAGGAAAGATCAATCACTGCAGAAGAACATCATGCTTGGTAAAGCACAGATCAACAAGATAAATTGGCACTGTGGCATCAGCAATGAGCTCATGTGTAACAATCGTGAGTATAGCACACTGGATGGTGTTTCTCACTGCTGTGCATAGGGCTCACTGTGAGTCAGAATCTACTCAATGGTACTGAACAGCAAAGCAACATGCATTGATTTTCCATTTACATCTCAGTGATGAACTTTCTCCTCCATTAAAAACTCCTGGGGTAACTCACTCTGGTCCTGATGTACCCCAAATATACCCCTATTGTTACTGGTTTGTTTGTCTGTTTTTAATTTAAAAAGAACTCGTTGCCTTTCTAAGTAGATTAGTTAGTAAATGGGTTTTAACACTTGAGGTCATCATAATCATTTATCTCTGTCCAGATAAGAATTAAATTTGAAATAAGAAATTCTTATTTATTTCAAGGGAATTTTGTGATTTAGCATTCTAGATTGTCAAGTTTCAATATTCTCTCTTTTAGTAAAGTGAAAATAAATAAATTCAGAAATGATAATTTTGTTCAACTTTTACATATTTCCACATCCTGTTGTTTAAATTAACATCTCTTCATCCTTTATCTCTTGTTTCAAAGGGCTCCTCCTGAGAAGTTTCCCTCTTGTCTCTTAATAATTTCAACTAGATTGCATCCTTTCGTAATATGCATGCACAACTTTCTGAAATTTCTATTCATAGCGTAAAAAATTCTAAAGTAGAAGCATTCTCTTTCTGCAAACACTTAAAATGTCACATGTGTCGCTGTTAAATGATCAATTCATCCTAAAGACAAATAATATAATCATTAATATGTTAATATATTTACCTACACTACCTGCCATCGAGCCGATTCTGACTCATAGTGACTGTATAAGGTTTTCAAGGCCATAAATTTTTTAAAGGAGCAGAATGCCTCATCTTTCTGCTATGGATTGACTAGGGGTTTGAACCACCAGCCTTGTGATTAGCAGTCCTGTGCTTATGTTACACCATGAGAAAGTGTCCTTCTATCAATATGTTATATTATGGCTTTTTATTGACATACTATGCTATACAACATTGTTGTTGTTGTGAAGTGCCAGTGAGTTGGTTCCAACCTTTATCAACCTTCTGTTGGGTTTCAAGGAGCAGCTGGTAAGCTTGAACCACCAACATTGCAGTTCAAATAGCTTTGCAGTCTGGCACATTAACCCACAGTGCCACACCAGGACTCCTATATGACATAGCTGCATGATATTATTTAATAACATTTGACTACCACAAAGAAATTATTCTTATAGCAGAACTTCTTCCCTTCTAGGTAGAAATCCAAAATTTCAAAATCCAATTTCTTAACTTATAGTGATTTGTATATTTGTAGACACTAACTAAAACTATTTAATTCTCTCTCCTGATACCTTACTGACGGGGATGACTTTCCATTTGCTCAGGGTCTACCGTCAACTAATCAAAATGAAAGGCATATTATTCGTCTTTTGTAGAAGGAAATGCACCCCTAGAACAATTATTATGGAATTATGGGTTCTCCAGGAGGCTGAAAACACACCAAAAGACAGGTGACCACCTACTGGGAAGTAGGTGTCCAATGGGGTAAACCTTGTACATGGAACTGTAAATTATCTCCAAAGCACCAAAACTGGCACAAGTTTGTGTTTTGTTTCTCTTTTAACTCTAGAGAAATACATTTCTAAGGGAGTGTAAAACCAAATGATACTTCATTAATGAGGCACATGGGAATTCATCCACTAAAGCCATAGACTTGTAAATACTTCCCCTACATTGGCTCAAATCTATGTGACTATTTCCAGCTGATAAGAAAACACAACTATACCTTCCAGAGACCTCGTGAGTGGTTTCATCTCCCTTCCCTTCCTACGAGTAGAGGTTTCTACTTCAGCAGTGGTGCAAGAAAGAAATAGTGTTGGTGAAGTCAGACTCTTCCCTGATAATGTCTGGATGAGTTGCAGCAGCATCACAGGTGCTGGGAAATTTGGAAATTTGCTGTGAGTGTGGGCCCTCTTTTACTGATGGTAACTATGGGGGTATCAACAGGAGTAACAAATAATGGCAAGTTCAATTATATAAAGTCCTGCTAAATCAAAGGCCCTGATTCAAGACAGTGATTCTGGTTATACTAAAATGACTTCTTTTTCTAATCTGTTCTCTTGTTTGAATCTCTTTCCTGTGACTCTCTTACCACATCTCTTTTCCCCACCATTGTTGGATATATATGTTTAACCTCATTCAACTATTTATTAATTTATAACTCCTGAAACATTAATTCAAACAAATTTAATTTAGTGCAAAACAAGATATAAGACATTGCTCCTTCTCTCAAGAGTCTGACAGTCTCTACAGAGTAAAAGACATAAATGAATTCTGCATTCTGTGATGGCAGTACAATCCTCGTGAAGTGTGTCATATAGTTGCTTTAATCTTGGGGACTAAGTGAGACTTACGATTGTACTGAGCTTTGAAGGTGGAAGCAGAAGGGGAGTAACTATTTGGATTCATTAAATTGTAAATTATGCTTAAGAACAGTGGAGGGTCAGCAAAAAAGTGGAAGACCACCAGGGAGATGAATTGATACAGTGGCAGCAACAACACGGCTCAAGTATAGCAACAATTGTGAGAATGGTGCAGGACTGGGTAGTGTTTCGTTCCATTGTACACAGGGCCGCTATGAATCAGAACCCACTCAAAAGTACCTAACAGCAACAAGGTGTGTTTAGGAAATTACACATAGCAGTTAATATCTGATTAACAATGAAGGCAAGGATGCAAAGTGGAGCATAAGCATGGTGTGGAAAAAGCTTGGACTTATATTTAGGCTACAGTATTGACACTTAGAAGGAGCTCTGGTAGCATAGTGGTTACAAATCGGGCTGCTAA
>NW_006409035.1:144408-147406 GCF_000296735.1 Chrysochloris asiatica | reverse complement strand
GCGGGAGAAAGATGAGGCTTTCTACACCCGTAACGATTTACACCCTCGGAAACCCTGTACAGGGTCGCTATGGGTCAGAACAGACTCGATGGCACTTAACAACAACAACAAGGCTTGTAGCCAGAGTCCTGGTTTGGCACTGTGGGTTAATGTGCTGGACTACAAGGTTGGTTTGAATTGCAAGGTTGGCAGTTCAAGCTCACCAACTGTTCCTCAGAAACATTATACAAGGTTACTATAAGTCAGGAGGACTCAAAGGCACTTAACAAAACCAAGGCTGGTAGTGGAGTCTGGGTGAAGTTATAGCTGGCTGTTGCCATGGTAGTTGTATTAACTAAAAGTTTAAAGTTTCATTATACTTCTATTTTTTTAAAAAGTTTTTATAGTAGCAGAAAAATTTTCAAATTACAATACACAATTTCCATAAACCCCACACTCAGTCCCCTATTATTATCATCTTCCATTCAGAATCCCATGTTATATTTATATGTCATTATCTCCTTAGAACTCTCTAAGTATGACAGGTTTTCTGTTTTACTTATTTTGGATGACCATGATAGTACTGAGTAGGAGTTAAGTACCATCAAGTCTGTTCTGACTCAAAGTCAAAAGATTTTGGGAGCTTTACGTCTTTGAGGGATTACAAAGTCTCATCTTTCTATCATGGAGCAACTTGTGTGCTTCAACTACCAACTTTGTGGTTCAAAGTCCTGTACTTACCCTACAGAAACATAGTGCTTCCATGTTGAGGAGGTCTGCTCAAGTATTTTATAAAATGTCTCTCAGTTGGTATTTTCCTCTTGTGCTCTCATGAGTTGTTGTTGTTGTTGTTAAGTGCCATCGAGTCGGTTCCGACCCATAGCGACCCTGTAACAGGGTTTCCGAGGGTGTAAATCTTTACGGGAGTAGAAAGCCTTATCTTTCTCCCGCGGAGCAGCTGGTAGTTTCGAACCGCTGACCTTATGGTTCACAGCCCGATTCGTAACCACTACGCTACCAGAGCTCCTTTGTGCTCTCATGAGTAGATGAGAATTTAATTTTTTTTTTTTTTTTAAGGAAAAGAACAACAGGGGTTAAGTACCATTTTGATCTATCATTTTTATCAAAGTCTGTATAATAGCTAGCTTGGATTTTGACTGGGATCACATTAAATGTATAGATCAAATTTCAGAGGACTAATATTTTTACATTATTATAGATTCTTCCAATGCATGAACATATAGTATCTCTCCATTTATTTAATTCTTCTTTTATTTCTCTCACAAGTATATTACAGCTTTCAGTGTATCAATTTTGTATGAATTGTGTTTGATTCATATGTAAGTGCTATTGTAAAGATACGTATATTGTTTTTGTTATGTGCCTTCCAGTCAGTTCTGACTTATAGCAACCCTCTATAGGGTTTTCCAGGAGTGACCGGTGGATTTGAACTACTAACTTGTAGTTAGCATGTTTGTTTCTTCCTTCCCAATCTGTGCACCTTTTTTTGTT
This sequence comes from Chrysochloris asiatica, assembly GCF_000296735.1. Taxonomy (NCBI): domain Eukaryota; kingdom Metazoa; phylum Chordata; class Mammalia; order Afrosoricida; family Chrysochloridae; genus Chrysochloris; species Chrysochloris asiatica. The sequence continues at coordinate 145,915 of NW_006409035.1, read as the reverse complement.
GTTGTTGTTGTTGTTGTACTAGTTAGGACTTCCAGTACAATGGTAACTAAGAGTGATAAGAGGGAACATCTTTGCCTTGCTCCTAATTTTTAGGGGGGGAGTCTATTTTTTTCACTATTGAACATTATCCTAGCATTAAGTTTTTGTGGATATTGTTCATCAAGACATAAAGTTCTATTTATTTCTGTTTTTTTGGAGAATATTTTAAACATAAGTTATGATCTTGAATTTTATCAAATGCTTATTGTGCTAAAATTGAAATGATTGTATAATATATTTTTCTTTAGTTAGTTTATGTAAGATGTTACAATGATTCATTTACAAATTTTGAACCAGTCTTTTACTTCTGGATTAAATTCCATTTGGTTGTAATATATAATTGTTTTCATAATTGTTGGATTTAATTTGCTAGTATTTTATGGAAGAGTTTTTTAACATGTTCATGAGATATATTGGTCCGTAGTGTCCTTTGCTATAACATCTGTATCTGGTTTTGATATTAAGATAATGCTGACACCACAGAATGAGTTAGAATATGTTCCCTCTGTTCTTATGTTCTAGAAGTGGTTCTGGAGGATTGCCATATCTTCTTTGGATGTTAGTAGAAGCCACTAGCATTTCACTAACATATTAAATAATTGCTGCTTTCGTAATAAAATGCCAAACAAAATCTTTAGATTTGAAAAAAAAAAGAAAATCATTGAAAGTATGTCTATGTGTGTTTCAATGATTTACTGAGCTTTTTAAAGTTATCTTTATAATATGCATACTAAAATCCTTAACTCATAAAGATTGAAAATATTTATATAATTGTGTTTCTGGATACTGTGGGGTTTACAGCTAAGGACTGAAAGAATGCCTGCTCTTAGGCAAGCTGCTGCCCCATCGTGCCCAATCTGAATCTTAAATTGTTGTTAAGTGCTGTAAAGTGGATTCCAACTCATAACAACCCTATGCATAACAGAACAAAACACTGCCAAGTCCAGCACCAGTCTCATAACTGTTGCTATACTTGAGCCCATTGGTGCTGCCACTGTGACATCCATCTCATTGGGGGGGAGGGGGTGTCTTCCTCTTTTACAATGACCCTCCCCTTTACCAAACATGTTGCATTTCTCCAGGGACTAGTCCCTCCTAATAGCATGTCTGAAGTATAAGAGGCAAAGTCTCACCTTCCTGGCTTTTAAAGAGCACTCTGGCTGTACTTCTTCCAACACAGACTTATTTGTTCTTCTGGAAGTCTGTGATACTTTCAATATTCTTCTCTATAACTGCAACTCAAAGGCATAAATTCTTTGACAGTCTTCCTTTTCATTTTTCAACATTCACACACATATATGGCTACTGAAAATACCAAGGCTTTTATCAGATGCATCTTGATCATTAAACTGATAATCTTTCTTTCTAAATACTTTTAAAAGGTCTTGTGTAGCAGATTTCCCTAAGGCATTACATTGTTTGATTTCTTGATGTTACTTCCATGAGTGTTGATTATAGATGAAGCAAC